>NW_011494835.1:7749553-7781011 GCF_000754665.1 Bison bison bison | reverse complement strand
AAAGATGCTTACTCCTTGGAAGAAAAATTATGACCACAGCCTAGATAGCATATTCAAAAGCAGAGACATTAATTTGCCAACAAAGGTCCATCTAGTAAAGGCTATGGTTTCTCCAGTGGTCATGTATGGATGCGAGAGTTGGACTATGAAGAAAGCTGAGTGCCGAAGAATTGATGCTTTTGAACTGTGGTGTTGGAGAAGACTCTTGAGAGTCCCTTGGACTGCAAGGAGATGCAACCAATCCATTTTGAAGGAGATCAGCCCTGGGTGTTCATTGGAAGGACTGATGCTGAGGCTGAAACTCCAATACTTTGGCCACCTCATGCAAAGAGTTGACTCATTGGAAAAGACTCTGATGCTGGGAGGGATTGAGGGCGGGAGGAGAAGGGGACGACAGAGGATGAGATGGCTGGATGGCATCACCGACTCGATGGACATGAGTTTGAGTGAACTCTGGGAGATGGTGATGGACAGGGAGGCCTGGCCTGCTGCGATTCATGGGGTCACAAAGAGTCGGACACGACTGAGCAACTGAACTAAACTGAAGAATATGTCAGGCAGTACACTATACTATAGAACAATATATACAATACACTATACTACAGAACAATATACTATAGTTCTTCCACTCTAAGATACCACTGATTATGACAAATCATTGATGTAATACAGCTTTGGGGTATGAGTCCAAGTGGCAAGGTGGCCCCTACACACCATTGATAAGATATAATGATTTCACAATTATCACAGATACCATATCAGGGCAACAGCAAAAACTGGATGGCATACACTTTTATTCAACATAGTTTTGAAAGTCCCAGACATATTACTCACAGAAGAAAAAGAACTGAAATGAATCTAAATTGGAAAAGAAAAATTAAAACTGTTGCTGTTTACAGATGACATGATACTACGCAATAGAAAATTCTAAAGATGTTACCAGAGAACTACTAGAGTTCATCAATGAATTCAGTAAAGTGGTAGGACACAAAATTAATATACAGAAATTTGTTGTATTTCTATATACTAATAACAAACTACCAGAAAAAGAAATTAAGGAAATAGTTCCCTTTACCATTACATCAAAAAGAATAAAATACCTAGAAATAAATCTACCTAAGTAGGAAAAAGACCTGTACTCAGAAAACCATAAGATACTGATGAAAGCAACTGAAGACACAAAAAGATGGAAAGATATACCACATTTCTGGGTTGGAAGAATCAATAGTGCTAAAATAAGCATACTACCCAAGTCAATCTACAGATTCAATTTAATCCCTATCAAAATACCAATGATATTTTTCACAGAACTAGAAAAAATAATTTTAAAATTTGGATGGAAACACAAAAGGCCTCAGATGGCCAAAACAATCTTAAGAACAGAGCTTGAAGAATCATGCACCTTGATGTCAGACTACACTACAAAGCTACGGTAATCAAAGCAGTATGATACTGGCACAAAAACAGATAAACAAATCAGTGGAATAGGATAGAGGGCCCAATATTGAGCTGGATTCTAAATAAGAGCTGTGCCTTCAGTAGAGGAAGCAAGCCATGGAGACATAGCAGGGAGGGGGTCAGGGAACAGATATTCCTACTTCAGTCTTCCCTCACTCTCTTATTTTCAAATTAGCTGAACCCATCTGGAAGCCAGAGGAAAAGCAAGTCTACCAGTGCAGTTAAACTTCCCCAGGAATAAGGACTCTTCTCAACAGCGTGAATATTTAAAATGGAGCACAGTGAAGAAGGGACCCAAAGGAGCAAATACAAGTTATCTGATACACCCTCCATCCCATCTACTTTAACTCTTAAATCACAGATTATATCTCCACACATCTGTATATTTGCACATTTAGCTGTCATCTAGTCTTCAAGTCCAGATTAATTTTCTTTTCCATGAAGCCTTCTTTGCCTTCTTTAGTCAATTTGTTTTCCTATATGTGCTCATAAAATTCCCTTTAAAAGATTTAATTTTTATACCTTAAGCATGGTCTATATATTTATCCTCTCTGATATAAACATTTTGATGGTAAGGGAAAGTTTTCAATCATTTTGTCTTATGCCTTCCACTGAAAATGCACAAGCCCACCCATCACACTGTCTTCTGCTGCTGCTGCTGCTGCTAAGTTGCTTCAGTCGTATCCTACTCTGTGCGACCCCAGAGACGGCAGCCCACCAGGCTCCCCCGTCCCTGGGATTCTCCAGGCAAGAACACTGAAGTGGGTTGCCATTTCCTTCCCCAATGCATGAAAGTGAAAAGTGAAAGGGAAGTCGTTCAGTCGGGTCCGACCCTCAGCAACCCCATGGACTGAAGCCTACCAGGCTCCTCCGTCCATGGGATTTTCCAGGCAAGAGTACTGGAGTGGGGTGCCATTGCCTTCTCCGTCAGAATCAAATATGTCAGAGCTAGAAAAAAAAAGTCTGAGAAACAACTCATCCATCTACTTTATTTTATCAGTGAAGAAACTGGATCTCAAATCAGTGTTGGAAAGAGCACAATAAAAGCTAGTTGAAGTGAAAGTGAAGATTCAGCCAAAAAAGCAATGATGCCTTCAAGAGCACTTTCAAAACAAGTGCCTTTCCAGTGGTGATGACCTCCTCATGAGAACATGCCTCTCGCAAAGGATCTTCTCCATCCCTCTCCAGAAGAGGAAAAGAGGAAACACAAGAAGAAGCGCCTGGTGCAGAGCCCCAATTCCGATTTCATGGATGTAAAATGCCCAGGATGCTATAAAATCACCACTGTCTTTAGCCACGCACAAACAGTAGTTTTGTGTGTTGGCTGCTCTACCGTCCTCTGTCAGCCTACAGGAGGAAAAGCAAGGCTTACAGATGGATGCTCCCGCAGATGGAAGCAGCACTTAAAGTACCCTGTATCAGGATGAATGGGAAACCATCCCAATAAACACATTTTGGATACAAAAACAAACAAAAAAACAAGTGGGAAAAAAACTACCTTTTTGTGGAAAGTCTATGGTACCTTGTCAGCTGGAAAACAGTTGATGAACTGGGTTTTCCCTCAAGTCTCTGCTTTTCTAAGAAGAATGAATTAAGTTCATGCATATAGGTCTTAGCAGAGAACCAGCCCATGGTAAACAAAGAAAAGTGGGCATTTGCTCTAGGGAAGTGGTGGTGAAGTAACTTTCAAGAAATTTCAAAGTAAGATGTTCCTCTGATATTTTAACCTTAAAATTTTAAACAAATAGGGAATTCCCTGGCAAACCAGTGGTAGGACTTGGTACTTTCTTTGATGTGGCCCAGATTCGATCCCTAAGAGAGGAACTAAGATCCTGCAAGATACGCAGCGTGACCAAAGGGGGTAAAATTAAACACAATAAATTGTGGGACATTCATACAAGGTAACAATATACATCTGCTAAAATGATGACCACTGGCTCTGGGAGTTGGTGATGGACAGAGAAGCCTGGTGTGTTGCAGTCCATGGGGTCACAAAGAGTCAGACATAACTGAGTGACGGAACTGAACTGAAAATGATGGCAAACATTTATAATTACTGACAAGGAAAAATGTCTATAGTATATTGTAGGAGAAGGCAATGGCACCCCACTCCAGTACTCTTGCCTGGAAAATCCCATGGACGGAGGAGCCTGGTAGGCTCCAGTCCATGGGGTTGCTAAGAGTCGGGAACGACTAAGCGACCTCACTTTGACTTTTCACTTTCGTGCATTGGAGAAGGAAATGGCAACCCACTCCAGTGTTCTTGCCTGGAGAATCCCAGGGATGGTGGAGCCTGATGGGCTGCCGTCTATGGGGTCGCACAGAGTCGGACACGACTGAAGCGACTTAGCAGCAGCAGCAGTATATCGTAGAGTAAAAAAGTAGGTTATAAAAAGGCATGTATAATATACTTTTTTCATTTTAATTGAGGGTGATTTGGAAGGATGTTTACCAAAATGTCAACAATGGCTTTAACTGGTTACTGGTTCCTCTGGTCAATTTTACATTCTTTAAGCTGTTCTGGAGTATTTAATTGCTTTGTAACCTGCTTTTATTATTTTTAAAATCAGAAAATAAACGTTATTTTTCATACCAAAAGCAAAAACCAATAATAGGTAAAGTCACCTTAAATAGAGTGGCTTCCAGATCAACCCAAGTGGACAATGTGTGTGTTAGTTACTCAGTTGTGTCCAACTCTTTGCGACTGCACAGACTGTAGCCTGCCAGGCTCCTCTGTCCATGGGATGATCCAGGCAGGAATACTGGAATGGGTTGCCATTCCCTTCTCCAGGGGATCTTCCCAACTCAGGAATTGAACCCAGGTCTCTTGCATTGCAGGCAGATTCTTTACCACTGAACCACTAGGGAAGTCTTTAACATATCTAAAGAAAAAATGTGTCAGAGAGCAGGGGTCTGATCAGTTATTGAAGTGCTGAATGAGAAGAATCAGAGACACAAATTCAGGCAGTACCCGTGCAAGCTCTGTACAAGAGAGGGAGAATCATGGCCAGTGGAGAGGCTTTATTGACAAGACCATTCCTGTTGGGTAGATGGGTATCTCAAGCACTCTCAGCCGATGACCTTAAATTATAACAAAAGAGAGAAAAAACAAATACCTATATTAGAAATGAGAAAGGGAATGTAACCAAAAATCTGGAAAAGATTTTTTTAAAAATTACACGAACATGTTATATACAATTTATTGCCAAAAAAATCAAAGAATTTAGCTAAGAAGAGCCATAGCTAAACACAATAGCAACAACAGAAGAACTTAAGAAGATGGGCAAAGTACTGTGTGCATGAGTATGTGCTCAGTCATGTCTCTTTGTGACCCCATGGACTGCGGCCTGCTAGGTTCCTCTATTGATGCGATTTTCCAGGCAAGAATATCGGAGTGGGTTGCCATTTCTTACTCCAGGGGATCTTCCTGACCCATCGATTGAATCTGTGTCTCCTGCATTGACCCAACTATGTGGGTAGTTGCCAGCTGAGCAAGTACCTGCTTTTTCAGGCACGATGCTCAGGGAGGAGCAGAAAAACACGTACATAAGATGAGCTGGAGATGGGACTGTGTTAGTCTGAGTTTTAATTTGCATATCATGGTGAAACCCATCTGTGGAACAAATCAGAGGTGGGTCTCAAGGATGTGACTGATTATAGGTATCTGTAAACACTGGTCATATATGAAATAGAAGAAATCATTCCTTAGGTAAGAAATTCCTCAAAGATTGAGCTGAAATCTTTTAAGGTCATATGCACATGGTGACCAGACCTGTGGTATGTCTACTGGCAATATTTGTTTTGGTTTTCTTTAGGCCCCTTGTGATTTGGGACCTCTCACCTCTGCTTTTGGTTTGCCATAAGTATTATCTCTTGCACCAGGATTTCCCCCTAAACCTCTGAATTCTCTTACTTCATGGGCACATCTCCTGGGTATCTTTTTCCTCTTCAGCAAGCATGACATTTTATAACCTGAAAAACTATTTTATTTTTTTTTTGGCCATGCAATGTGGCATGTGGGATCTTAGTTTCCTGACCAGGGATTGAACCTGCGCCTGTTACACTGAAGCATGGAGTCTTAACCACTGGACCACGGTGGAAGTCCCCGCAAAGTTCTTAGGGTTTAGTCGTCACTTTATCTAAAATTAGTTCTAGTTTTTCAAATTTCAAATTTCTTTAGTTTCTTTTTTACTTAAAATGGAGTATTGATATGTAAGTTAGAGGAATAATGATGGAAATGAATTATGCTTTATCATGTGTCACACATTGTTCCAAGGACTTTACACATGAAATTGCATCTAATCCTCATCACATTCTATGCTGCTGCTGCTAAAGTCACTTCAGTCGTGTCCGACTCTGTGCGACCCCAGAGACAGCAGCCCACCAGGGTCCGCCATCCCTGGGATTCTCCAGGCAAGAATACTGGAGTGGGTTGCCATTTCCTTCTCCAACGCATGAAAGTGAAAAGTGAAAGTGAATGCGAAGTCGTGTCCGACTCTTCGAGACCCCATGGACTGCAGCCTACCAGGCTCCTCCGTCCATGGGATTTTCCAGGCAAGAGTACTGGAGTGGGTTGCCATTCCCTTCTCCTCACATTCTATGAGATGGGCACTATTATTATTCCCATTTTCAAATGAGGAAACTGAGGCACAGAGATGTTAAGTGCATTTCCAGGTTCACCCTGGTAACAGATGCAGTGTCAGAACCAGAATCCAGACTGTTTGGCTCTGGTGTGGGTCCTAGTCACTTTGACATGATGCTGCAAGAAGGCAACCCAGAATATTTGAGGGAAATAGTCCTTCTTTTATACATAACAATCATTCATTTGCTCCTTCATTTATCATACTATTTGGAGTGCATACTATGGAAAAAAGGAAAATGGTCTTCTGGGAATGGTATAGACATTAAAAACCAAACAAATAATCAACCAGTGGAACTTCCCTGGTGGTTTAGAGGTTAAGACTCCACATTCCCAATGCAGGGGGCCCAGGTTTAATTCCTGATCAAGGAACTAGATCCTGCATGCTGCAACTAAAACCCAGCACAGCCAAAAGAAACCCCAAATAAACAAACCCAACAAGTGCTATCAAAATAGAAAAATGTTTAAACTCAAGATGAAATAGTTTAATCAATTGTATTAGTGATTTATTATAATTAGATTTGTAATTAACTTTTGAGTTTATGGTAAATTGTTCTTGAATCTGTAATGAATGCTTTTGACATTTCTCAACAAAACTAGCTCAAAATTACATTTTATTTTCTTTATTTAATTCTGTTTAATTTACATAAAAATTTGCTCTAAGCAAAGCTAAAATAGGTTAGCAAGATAGATTCAAGTCTTTATTTTCTTTGTTCTTCAGTCCCATGAATTACTGACAGCTTTCTTAATGATTCTGAAATTCTGGATTTCAATGATTTATTATTTAGGCAATAATTTCTGCAAAGTTGCTGAAAGCTGGCAAGTCTATAATTAATTACATGTATTAGCCTAAGCAGTTGGCTCTGACATGAAGTGGGTTTGTTTTTCTCATCTCTACAGTATTTTCTGTCACTGTGTTAGCACTTGCTAATGTCTATAGAGCTGCTTTGGTTTTCTTTTAGAGGTGGGAAGAGAATACTTATTTATGCACAGTTACTTGAAGATTTCATTTTAATCTGGCAGATAGAATTGGGGGAGAAAGTTGTAATTAGGTGAATTTCAGGCAAGAGCAGGAGTGTCTGGCAAACTGGTAAGGTGGGCCCACATGGAACCATTTGGATGAGGACAAAGTTGCCTCTTGGGAGAAATCATCTTGAAGAAAGTCAAGTCAGAAACAATGGACTTGAGTTTTAAGAGAATAGTGATCTTGGCAGCCTGGTGGCTATCATTAAGCCCATTCTCATTTACAAGTCTCCTGAGTGGGCGTCTGGGACCTCGGGAGAAGAGGTCCCAAGTAAAAATTGAAAGTGCTGTTTCACCGAAATCTGTTAAGACCCGGATACTGCTGGTTTGGATTCCCCCAATGAGAAGAGACAGGGGAGAAGCATGTTTCTGTAGTGCCTTTGGGTGGTGCTTGGTCAGAGACACTGCCAGGCAGAGCAAGAACTGCCATGCATGCTGGAGTAAAGCAGAAGCTGAGATGCCTGTGGAACCATCGCAGTGTCTGCAGGGAACTTGGTACCTATAGTGCTCATCATGTGATTCAGAGGCATTCCTGAACACCAGTGAAACCCGGCAGGAATTACCACGCCAGCAGAGCAGGGCCAAATCCTGCCAGGGAAACATGTTTTTGGTCGAAGAGCTCCAGGTTCCAGCAAGTGAATGTGGTACCTGGTGGGGTGGGTTTGTGAGCATATGTGAGACACCTAGTGAAGATGCCTAAAACACTTCAAGAAAGTGAGGTTTCAAAAGGAGACTGAAGTCCTGCATCATGTAGGTGATGATGTCAGTTGATTACTAGTTGGTTATTTCTCTTAACATGATTTTATTTGCATCTACAAGCCAGTGGAATCTGGACAAATGAATACATATAAAATAGTGTTGAGATAACAAGTCATCATCAGAACTGTTATGGATCTTTTCAGAGGGCCACTTGGAAGCTTGTGTCATAATAATATTTAGAGATAAAGAGAAAGTGTAAGGGCTTCCCTGATGGCTCAGCTGGTAAAGAATCCACCTTCAGTGCGGGAGACCTGGGTTTGATCCCTGGGTTGGGAAGATCCCCTGGAGAAGGGAACGGCTACCAACTCCAGTATTCTGGAGAATTTCATGGACTGTATAGTCCATGGGGTCGCAAAGAGTCAGACACAACTGAGCGACTTTCACTTCCACTAGAAAGTATAATCTCATTTTGTAGTCACAGGCTACCATGTTGCTTAAGGTCTTACTTAAGACCTGATAACCCAGACTATGGCAAATGTACAAATCTGGACTCTGGTCATTGTATCAAAAAGGTCATGGAACCAAACAATGTCTGAATGGGTCAGGATGGGGTTTTATCCTCAAAAGTGAAAGGAAAGTGAAGTCGCTCAGTTGTGTCCAACTCTTTGCGACCCCATGGACTGTAGCCTACCAGGCTCCTCTGTCCATGGGATTTTCCAGGCAAGGGTACTGGAGTGGGTTGCCATTTCCTTCTCCAGGGGATCTTCCTGACTCAGGGATTGAACCTGGGTCTCCCACATTGCAGGCAGACACTTTACCATCTGAGCCACCATGGAAGCCTCAAAGGGAAAGGATATATTTATATTCTGAGAGCAATATTTGGTTTATTTACCCTATCTTTAATTAGTGGTAATATTGAACAAGCTAAGCTTTAGGATACCTGTTTGCCCACAGCGCCTTCTAAGTTCTTCCCTGTTATCCTTTTCTAGAGTTTTACTTCTGCATACAATTCTCTTGTATGAAAGGACCCTGACACCTTATTCATTGTCACAAACAAAGGCAGGTATCAGATCCAAGAAAAGTCAATAACCTATGAGTTGAGGCCCTTTTTTGGAGTTTCCATGTGGGAGAACTGGTTTCTACACGGGTTCCTCAGGCCACCATGCTGGGCCCCAAGCTCCTCGAGGACAGATGCTCTTTTGTTCGGGACCTTGCCCTATATATCTTTTCATCTGGCTGTTGATCTATATCCTTTAATATCATTTTAAAACAAATCAGTAGTCTAGTGAGAAAAAAATGAACCTATAAGTTGATCTATCAGGAAAACTCAATTGGGAATAATTGCAATTAATTAGTCTGATGAATATCATCTTTCTTTGGGAGGTGTTCAAATGGTAGCAAAAGCAAAAACTGAAAGACAAAGATCGACAAAAGGTAACTAGTACAAGCCTATAAGTAGGAGAAGTCAAGAATAAGGAGAAGCTAAAATAAACAGATGCCATTATGTTGAAAGAAAGAAGATGGTCAGTTTACTGCTGGGAACTAGAGCAATCAGAAACAGACAGTAACTGAGTCTCTGCTATGGTCGAGCATACAACAGAGGTCAGTGAAAGCTTAGAGTCACTAGAACTGCTGGATATCAGGACAGACCTTCCAGTTCTGAGTCCTGAGAGTATGTCTCTATTGGTAAACCCCAGCTACCCTCCACACTGCTATAATAATTTGTTTAAAAACATCAATATGGATTTGAATAGGTAGGAAAATGTATTTGTTTACAAGGTATACCAAATAAAGTTAATAAAATGAGAATGACAACTTGAAATCAGAATTTAAGAAAAAAAAAAAAAAAACCTAGTAAATATCCTCATTCCAAGGGTCTGTAATTGTACTGGGCATAAAATTTGAATCTGAGCTTCCAGGTATCTACAGCAAAAAGAAAAAAAAAGAACAAAAAGTATTTTGGAATGTTTAACATTTTTTTTTTTTTTTTGGCTGTGCTGAGTGGTGTGAAGGATCTTAGCTTCCACTTAGTTCCCTAAAGTGGAAGCACGGAGTTAGCACAGAGTCCTAACCACTTGATTGCCAGTGAATTCCCAAAAATATCTAATTTTTTTCTCTTTATTTTTCCCTTTCCTTTTCTCTCATAAATGTAGGTGGGAAGGTCTTTGCTTTTTTCATCAAGATGAAGTGTGTGTAGTAAGGATGGGCATGGAAGTCAGCTGGAAAACTCTGGTGTCTATTTCAAAAGTTTAAACCTCAGCAGAAGAGAGAAAGTACAAGTAGGGACAAAATGACTTGGAGAAAGTTGAAGTAAAAGAGCTTCTCTCTGTTAATAATAATGTTAAAAACACTTTAGGTTCAATGAGGGCCAGAGGCATGGGTTTGGACATGGGTACCTGGACCATACTTTTGGTAGTATTGCAAGGGAGAGAACAAGATAGACCCTAGAAAGCCACAATCGCAGGGTTCTTGAGACCCCAGGGTGCACGGAGTTCACGGCCTTGGTAATCATGCAGTGAACCTGGTGCAGAAGCAGCTCCGAGCTGCTGGACTTCAGGGGATGATGTGGACAGAGCATGATCAGGGCTGTGAAGAGATGACCAACAACCCATGGGCTGAATTCCACCTGCTGGATGCTGTGGCACTATGTAAGATTCCAGAACTGTGAACCATCCTGGGTATGTTGGGGTCAAGCTCCAAGAATGAACAAGGTTAAATTTCAACACATCAGAGGAAGGGTGCTGGTGGTGCTCAGAATCAGGAAGTCCCTTGTTGTAGAACATTTCTTCTACACCTGTTATCTGTGAACTGAAATTCACAGCCACTATATTCATATTATCAGAAAAAAGTACCAAGATCACTTATAAGTTTCAAGTTAATCACAGTGGCTATGATGACAGGCTCTTTCAAATCACAAGCCAAAATGACAAGGTAGGGAATCTTAAGTGATGGGGCTTTAAAGTAAGGAAGACAAGTATCTGTTTTACAGTCAGACTCTCCTCCCACTGGAATGAAGCAGGAAGGTTATTTGGGATGTTAGCCGTTTGTTTCATTGTGTTCTCATGATGCCATGGGTCCCTATTGCAGTCCTATACCATTCTGGCGACTCAGCTACTTTTTGCAGCCCCCTATTTCTGCTATTCCATTCTCTTCATTGTCTTTCTTAGCTTTTCCCATTCACGGTGTCTGACAACTCTTGGCATTTATTGTCTCATGGCTTCTGATCATTGTCTTTTCTCTGGGTGTTTGTTTGCTTTTGTTCTTTTCATTTTTTGAATTCTACCCCTGTAATAAACTGCTGACTTACTCTGTGTGTTAAACACTCAGCTGTTACAAGACAGAATACTGGTCCATTCATTCCGTCATGGCTACTATTGTTGGGCAAAGTTCTCCCACTTGGGTCATCTCTACTGCACTGAGGGCTATGGGTTCTTGAAACTTTTACAGCCTACTTTACAAGGAGTGTGGTGGGGACATACTCATGAGAATAATGATAATAGCTAACATTTACTGAGTGTTGATTGTGGGCTAGGCAATATTTCAAGTGCTTTACAGTAGTCTGTTCAAACCTCTGAATAAAATTCCTACTTTATAGATGAGAAAGCTGAGGTGGTTAGAGGTGAGCAGTATTTCCAAGGTCACACAGCCAATAAACAGCAGAGCCGAGGTTCTAGCTGGGCAGTTTGGCTTTTAGTCACTAAATTTCCAATGCAACTGTATTTAAAGAAACCTATGCTGGAGTTTTCCAGTGGTCATGTATGGATGTGAAAGTTGGACTGTGAAGAAAATTGAGCGCCGAAGAATTGATGCTTTTGAACTGTGGTGTTGGAGAAGACTCTTGAGAGTCCCTTGGACTGCAAGGAGATCCAACCAGTCCATTCTGAAGGAGATCAGCCTTGGGTGTTCTTTGGAAGGAATGATGCTAAAGCTGAAACTCCAGTACTTTGGCCACCTCATGCGAAGAGTTGACTCATTGGAAAAGACTCTGATGCTGGGAGGGATTGAGGGCAGGAGGAGAAGGGGACAGCAGAGGATGAGATGGCTGGATGACATCACCGACTTGATGAATGTGAGTTTGAGTGAACTCCAGGAGTTGGTGATGGACAGGGAGGCCTGGCGTGCTGCGATTCTTGGGGTCGCAAAGAGTCGGACACAACTGAGCGACTGAACTGAACTGAATGCTGGAGTTGCTGTACATAGCAGAGGGGGCCAGCTGACCACCAAAGATTCAAGTTCTGTGTTCACAGTGGATAGCTATTACTGGAAAGCAGCTGTCTAGCCAAGGACTATGTTTTCTAGTCTCTCTGAATCTAAGGACTGGTTCTAGCCAACATGAACAGAAGTGACATTCTTTTGCATTTGGGTCAAGGAGGTAAACATCTGGAGTGACTTCTGCTGCTGATGCTGCTGCTAAGTCACTTCAGTCGTGTCCGACTCTGTGCGACCCCATAGACGGCAGCCCACTAGGCTCCTCTGTCCCTGGGATTCTCCAGGCAAGAATACGGAGTGGGTTGCCATTTCCTTCTCCAATGCATGAAAGTGAAAAGTGAAAGTGAAGTCGCTTAGTCATGCCCGACTCTTAGCGACCCCATGGACTGCAGCCTAGCAGGCTTCTCTGTCCATGGGATTTTCCAGGCAAGAGTACTGGAGTGGGGTGCCATTGCCTTCTACATGTTCTGTTTCCCTTCCAGAAAACCTTGGAACCTACCTATGTAAGATGGTAGTGCTATAAGATGGAAAGAGCCTAGTTCTCTGAGCAACCACTTGGAGAAAAATTGCCTAGGAGAGCTACATGATTGGGAATATTGACTAGACTTTATAGAAAGTAGAAATAAACTTTAAAGTGCTGAGATTTGGTGTTTATTTATTACAGCACTGAGCCTGCTCTGACAAATGCATGTAAATGCCCACTTCTTGAATAAAACTTGCAAATTTGTTGATACATATGTGGTTGAGACATTCTAACCAAACAAATGTCTTGGAAACTGATATTAAGTGAGATGATGTAAACAATTTTGACAAAGGCTCTGGGAAGAAAGGGCTTCCCTGATAGCTCAGTTGGTAAAGAACCCACCCCCAATGCAGGAGACCCCAATTCGATTCCTGGGTCAGGACGATCCCCTGGAGAAGGGATAGGCTACCTATTCCAGTATTCTTGGGCTTCCCTTGTGGCTCAGCTGGTAAAGACTCCACCCGCAATGCAGGAGATCTGGGTTCGATCCCTGGATTGGGAAGATCCCGTGGAGAAGGAAAAGGCTACCCACTCCAGTATTTTGGCCTAGAGAATTCCATGGACTCCATAGTCCATGGGGTCACAAAGAGTCAGACACAACTGAGCGACTTTCACTACTATTACTACTACTGGGAAGAAAATGTTGTTAACTCTTTATGGATCTTTACGAAAAATTAAAGTCAGACAGAGTAAGACAAATATGGCATCGCTTATATGTGGAATCTAAAAAAATGGTACAAATGAATCTATTTACAAGACACAAAAAGAGCCACAGATGTAGAAAACAAACTTATGGCTACCAAGGGGAAAGGGGTAGGGATAAATCAGGAGATTGGGATTGATATATACATACTACTATATATAAAACAGGTAACTAATAAGCACTTACTGTATAGCACAGGGAATCCTACTCAGTACTCTGTAATGACCTATATAGGAATAGAATCTAAAAAAGAGTGGATATACGTATAGGTATAACTGATTCATTTTGCTTCACTTACTTCAGTTAGTTCACATGCTGCAGCTAAGACCTGGCACAGACAAATAAATAAATAAATATTTTAAAAATATACTCCAGTAAAGGTTAACTTAAAAACCCCTAACAGGAGCACAAGGAACTCTGCTCAATGTTATGTGGTAGCCTTGATGGGAGAGTAGTTTGGGGGAGAATGGATACATGTATATGTATGGCTGAATCCCCTTACTGGCACTGGAAACTATCAAAACATCATCAATCAGCTATTGCCATTTAGTTGTTTAGTTGTGTCTGACTTTGTGTGTGTGTGTGTGTGTGTGTGTGTGTCTGACTTTTTTGCAATTCCGTGAACTGTAGCCTGCCAGGCTCCTCTCTCTGTGAGATTTCCCAGGTAAGAATACTGGAGTGGGTTGCCATTTCCTTCTCTAAGGAATCTTCCTGACCCAGGGATTGACCCACATCTCCTTCACTGGCAGGTGGATTCTTTACCACTGAGTCATGTGGGAAGCCCTAATCAGCCATACTCCA
This sequence comes from Bison bison bison, assembly GCF_000754665.1. Classification (NCBI taxonomy): domain Eukaryota; kingdom Metazoa; phylum Chordata; class Mammalia; order Artiodactyla; family Bovidae; genus Bison; species Bison bison. Next base: position 7,766,956 of record NW_011494835.1, on the reverse strand, counting down.
ATATAAAACAAAAAGTTTCTAAAAAATTACTTTAAAAATCCATAACAAGGACTTCTCTGGTGTCTCAGTGGTGGAGAATCCACCTGCCACCATGGGAGCTGTGGGTCCTATCCCTGGTCCCGGGGGATCCCACATGCATCAGAGCAAATAAGCCCCTGCACCACGGTTATTGAGCCTGTGCTCTAGAGCCCAGGAAGCGCAACCTACTGAGCCCATACACTGCAACTACTGAAGCCCGAGTGCCCTAGAGTCCATGCTCCACAAGAGATGTAACTGTAGCCCAGCTACACAGTAGCCCCCACTTACCACAAATGGAGAGAAGTCCATGCAGCAATGAAGACCCAAAATAAATAAATCAATAAAATTATATATATATATATAAACCAATAACAGCAGTAACTGACTTCTATTCTGAATGTGTGACAATATGTGCAAATATTGTTGTAAGCTCAGGCATCTTCTCCTGGATCTTCTAGCATTACCATGTGAATAATCAAGATCCTACATTGGGAAATACTGTGAACTACTTCCACATTTCTTGGATCTATATTCTGAGAGATCCAGGATAGCATATTTCCCAATATTATGGACTGAACTGGGTCCCCCTCAAATTCATTTATTGAAATTCAAACCCCCAGCACCTCAGAATGTGACTGTATTTGGAGACAGGGCCTTTAAAGAGGTAATTAAGATAGAATGGGCTTCCCAGGTGGTGCTGGTGGTAAAGAACCTGCCTGCCAATGCAGGAGCCATAAGACACCCAGGATCAATCCCTGGGTCTGGAAGATCCCCTGGGCGAGGGCCTGGCAAACCACTCCAGTATCCTTGCCTGGAGAATCCCATGGACAGAGGAGTCTGGTGGGCTACAGTCCACAGGGTCGCAAAGAGTCGGGCATGAATGAAGCGACTTAGCAGCAATAAAATGAGACCATGTGGATGGGCCCTAATCCAATATGACATGGTATCTTTATAAGAGATTAGGACACAGACAACACAGGCCACAGGATGATCATGTGTGGATACAGCAAGAATTTGGACATCTACAACAAGCAGAGTGGACTCAGAAGAAACCAAATATGTCAACAACTTGATCGTGGGCTTCTAGTCTTCAAAACCGTGAGAAAATAAACTGTTGTTTAAGCCACCGAGTTCATGGTATTTTATCTCAGTCCAAGCAAATAAATACATCCCCAAAGGCCCTATGACCTCAGAATCAGCATTCTGCTTCTTCAAATCTCCTAAGTCATGGCAAGTGTAATCTTTTACAGTGTGGGAAGGATTCTTTATACATGAGCCAATCTCTAAATTTGTACAACAAACATTTTTACTTTACTAATTCCATAGGCAAGAGTTCTCTTCTTGCATCCTATGGAACCCTTGTATATTAGAAGCTGATCTTTTATTTTCTGAGATGAGACAAACAATCCAATTCATCAAAGAAGTAGGAATATCCCCACTAAGCTGTTGATTGCATTTCAATCTTTGAATATAACTAAAAGTGTTAGAAACATTCTTTCCACAATCTCATGAGTTCATCAAAGGCTTTCATCCTAAGTGAAACAGAACAGAGAGATCTTAATGGCAAATAGTTTCTTTCAATATTTGAGACTCTCAGGAATATAACATGATTTTGTAGGTGATCTCTATTTTTAGAAGCCTTAAAAGTGTAGGTTCACGAATATCAGACTTTTCAGAGAACCCTGCAAAAGCACTTACAATTCAGTTCCGCCACTCATTCGTGTCCAACTCTTTGTGACCCCACGGACTACAGCACACCAGGCTTCCCTGTCCATCACCAACTTCCAGAGAGCTTACTGAAACTCATATTCATTGAGTCGTGATGCCATCCAACCATCTCATCCTCTGTCAGCCCCTTCTCCTCCTGCCTTCAGTCTTTCTTAGCATAAGGGTCTTTTCTAATGAGTCAGTTTTTTGCATCTTATGGTCATATCTTAATTCAGTTTTTATACATTATAGAATCAAGTACTTACATATCATATCAATGCTTTAAATAAGAAGAGATGACATGAGACATTGAAAACATATCCTCTTCATCTCTGTAAAATATATCAGAATACATAGATAAAACATTTATAATTACAAAATTACTTGAGATACCTTAGAGAACTAATATTCTTGCTGTAAAAACTATTATTGAAAAAAAACTTGCCTAAATATACCAAGTATTTGAGAAGACATATGGCTTAACTGTAAGATAAGGAATGAGTGAACTGCATTATTCAGTTGCTTTATTCATTTCGATGCTGATGACACCGGGAAAAGCAAAGTAGACAGATTATGCAATCCAGGTTGCATATTGACACTTCTTGAATTATCAGGAGACAAGTATTACAGTATCACACAGTTACACTGGTTATTCTCATAAGAGCTGCTGTACTCACAGCTAGATGAAGTAACTTTCTCCCAAAGACATTCTGACCTTGGTAGCCCATCTGACCTCTCCTTTGAGGTTTCTCTGCTAGCCCCTGTGGAATCTCATCTCTTTCGCTGCTTTCAGACATGCCTAGAACAGAGCTGAAATGGGAGTCCTGCCATAAATCAAGCTCCATGAATGGATACTGTAAATTTCCTAATTTATATACTACATGGTGTGTGTTCCTTAGAGAGTCATAAAGCTATGCAAACAGAGTAACTTGGAAAGCACTGCTAGGAAAGGACCTTTTTGCTAAGAATGGAAGCAACAGAAATCTGTAAACTCATATCATGTGAATGAGTGTCCCACTGAGCACTGCAAAATTGCAGCTGTAGAGGGCCCCCCAAAAAGCTTGGGTGAGCTATCAGAGAAGAAGCTGATATAAATCTGTAAAACAAATAGATGCTTGTCTTTCATTTCCAAACTGGCTTGGTGTAGTAGTTGTCTTTCCAGCCATCTGCTGGAAGGCAGAATAAACCATTCTGTGTAATTTGAGCCCAAATGGAAAGATATTAAGAATTATACTTTGCTTCTTTTCTGGGCTTCTCTCTTTGCTAAGAGGGTTGCTGTGAACATAAACAGAATACAAAAGGCTCTTTTCTTGCCTATAAATGTTATGTTCCTTGGTAATGAAGTTTCCATCTTTTAGATCCTGCTAGCCTGTTGCATTATTTTCGCAGTTCATATGAGAAATTAAGTTCAGAATCTGCAACGTGGCATTAGTGTTAATGTATATTTCAAATGTTCCAGAACTTATGGATAGTTGTCTAATTCTATTTTCTTAAACACTTTTTATTTTGTATTGGGGTATAGCTAATTAACACTGTGATAGTTGTCTAATTCTAATTACTCAAAGATTTCACTTCTTTTAAATTTATCTCAAGCACTCAAAACAGAAAACCAGAATAATGCTTATTTTACACCACATTTCTAAATCCACTTAAAAAAATCACTTCTGGTTCAACTTGTATAAATCAATCTTAGAACAGTCTTGCAACACGTAGAATATGTCAGCAGAGATAAACTCAAGCAACTCTTCAGTATCTCTTGCTGCCTCAAAGGGTTAGCAGATGATGCCATTTGCCATTTTAACTTGTTAAACAGTATTGAGGGAGATCAGACTGTAACGTGAAATACGTATTTCAAATTAAACTCTGTAGTGCTTGGTTGATATTTATCTAAGGCACTGCATTTTAGAGTTGTAGTAGCACAGAAATTGAATCAATTAATTTTGAGGCTGTGTAAATGAAACGTGTTTTCTATGAAATATAGAGAATATGATCTAGGGGTTTGTTAGGTTTGTGAGTCCAGAATTCTTTCTCAAACGCTATTTTTAAGAAATGCATGTTGAAAACTCTCCATCTTTATAACTGGACTAAAAACCAGGACTTGTAATGAATTAGAAAGAAATATGATATTTTGAACAAATAATGTGGGCTTCATATTATTAATATTATAAATAGCATAGTGTGTAAATTAAAGAAATAATGTTTCTTCTTTTTAAAATGGTGTTTCCCCTATCTTCACAATTTTAAGAAAGTACACATTCATTAGGCATAATGGAAAATATAGAAAAGTATATATATATTAAAAAAAAAACCATTTGTCACTGTTCTACCATCCTAAGGTAAGTATTGTTCATATTTGTATAAGTTACTTCCATACAGAAACATACTTTTATATGCTTCTGTTTTGAGTTGTGTTTGTTTCTTAAAAATTTTTAAAAATTGTGTCCTTTTCAGTTAACATAATGTAATAGCATTTATCTATGTTAATACATATCTTGACAAACAATTTTAAAGGGCTGTACAATTTTCTATTAGATGTAGGCTCTAAAATTTATTTATCTATTATCAAATCATTAGGTATTTAGGTTAATGTGAACTTTATCATTAAGTATGCTACTGTGAATATCCTTCTGAATAGAAACCATTCTTTTAAAAAAAAATTATTTATTTGGCTGAACCAGGTATATGTGCTCTTTAGTTGCAGCATGTGGGATCTAGTTCCCTGACCAGGGACTGAATCCCAGGCCCCCTGCATTTGGAGTGTGGAGTCTTAGGCACTGGACTACCAGGGAAGTCCCTAGAAAATATTCTAAATTTTGAATTTTAGATTATTTATTTAGGCTTTCTTCTCAGAAGAGAAATCAGATTTAAAGATCTTTTATAAAAAGGCCACCACCATCAGAAATCTATGAGAATGCTGTTTCATGACACTTTTACCAACACTGAATAGTACTATACATATGACTTCCTGTTAAGCATGGCAGAATAATCATTTATTTTTCCTTCTACTCAAGGCTTCCTTAAAGGGGCAGTAAAAGAATAAAATATATATTAAAACCCACAAGGTCAAAGAAAATGGGAATGCAAACATGAGATTTGGACAAAAGGAAGTTGTGAGTCCAGGAGCTGACTGGGAGAATAAAGTGAAAATATGCACACTCATTCCTGGGGTTGAGGCAGTCAGATAAACACACCTCTTTGGCAGGAGACAGGAGAACTATTTTCTTGAATGATTTAAGATCAGGAGGAAAAAACCACCAAATAATTACATTTGGAGTTCCCAGCATTCAGACAGAAAGTTGGAGAAGAGAATGAATAGAAAATATTTTTTAAAATATTAAAAATTCTTAATGAAAATATTAAGAATCATATGGGACACTGATAAGAAACAATATACATGTAACTGAAATTTACTTTTAACATATGTGAAATGAGAGATATTGACTAAGAATTACCAAAATCCAACAAGAGATATCAAGCCATTGAGCCAATAAACTCTAGACTTAACAGGATAAATAAAAAGAAAATCATCTCTGGGATATTATAGCAAAACTAATGAAAACCAAAGACAAAGGGAGAAATCTTAAAAGCATTTATAGGGGGAAAATATCACTTTCCAAAGAACAACAATAAGACTATCCCCACTAGTTCCAGGGCATTTTCATCAGTTAAAAAGAAACCCTCAGTCATTCCCCATTCTCCTTGTCCTCAAGAAACTACTAATTTAATTTCTATTTCTATGGTTTTGCCTATTTTGGACATTTCATATAAATGAAATTATGCAATATGTGGCTTTTTGTGTTTGACTTCTTTCACTTAGCATAATACTTTTGAGGCTTACCCATGTTGTAACATGTACTTCATTCTTTTAATGGTCGAACACTATTCCATTATACAGATACAATACGTTAAAAAATTCATTAAGCAGTAGATGGACATTTGTGTGGTTTTCAACTTTTTGGAAAATAAATGCATGGGTTTATTTCTGGACTCTCAATTCTGTTTTACTTATTTATATGTCTGTCTATAAACCATTACCACACAGTTCTTTATTTTTCTTGAAAACAGTTATCTATCCTTGATATTTGATTCTTGCTGAAACCTTCGGGGTTACAAACTCTGTGTTGTCGGTTGTTTACTGACCTAATCTGAGATTCTATAATAATGCTTACAATATGGTAGGTGCTCAATAAATTCATGATAAAGTTGAATTTGGACTTAGTCATCTGTTTGAAATAATTCTAAACAGAATTTTGGAAAATCTTTCAGAGGCTTTCTAAATATCCAATTTTATTTCTTTCAATTATTCATTGGCTAATTTTATTACTTTTAATTTTTTACTTTTGTTCTTTTTTTATATAAATAAAATATAATTTTATTTATTTATTTCTGGCTGTGCTGGATCTTCACTGCTGCTTGGGCTTTTCTCTAGTTGCACTGAGCAGTGGCTTCTCTTTGTTGCAGTGCATGGGCTTCTCATTACAGTGGCTTCTGCTGTTGTGGAGTACAGGCTCTAGGGCACACAGGCTTCAGTAGTTATGATGCATGGGCTCAGCACTTGTGGCTCCTGGGCTATAGCGCTCAGGCTCAGTAGTTGTGGCAATGGGGTTAGTTGCTCTGCAGCATGTGGGATCTTCCCAGACCAGGGATTGAACCTGTATGTTCTGCTTTGACAAGTGGATTCTTTACCACTGAGTCAACAGTGAAGCCCTATATTTGTTCTTAATTCACCATTTTTCAATTTATTTTTTCCCAAATTTCTACCTAATTTTCCTAAGATTATTTATTCAATCATTCCTTGCCTTTATATTGATTTGTACCCAGTGTTGCAAAGAGATGGACATGACTAAAGTGACTTAGCACATATACATCATACATCACATGTGAGGAAATCCTCTTATATAGGAGGGGCTTCCCTCATAGTTCAGTTGGTAAAGAATCCACCTGCAATGTGGGAGACCCTGGTTAGATTCCTGGGTTGGTAAGATTCCCTGGAGAAGGGATAGGCTACCCACTCCATTATTCTTGGGCTTCCCTTGTGGCTCAACTGGGAAAGAATCTGCCTGCAATGCGGGAGACCTAGGTTTGACCCTGGTGTTGGGAAGATCCCCTGAAGAAGGGAAAGGCTACCCACTCCAGTATTGTGGCCTGGAAAATTTGAGGGACTGTATAGTCCATGGGGTTGCAGAGTCAGACACAACTGAGCAACTTTCACTTCACTTTTTCCTGGAGAAAGAAATGGCAACCCACTCCAGTGTTCTTGCCTGAATCCCATGGTCAGAGGAGCCTGGCAGGCTATAGTCAATGGGGTAGGACACAACTTAGTGACTAAACCACTGCCACAGAAGGGAGGCAAGGAGAAACTAACTATAAAGGAGATTCAGAATCTGAATTCAGATATTATTGTTTTTTGGACTCTATCATTCTGCTTTCTAGACTACTTTGTCCTATGGGACTATATTATTGATATTATACTGGTTCCATATATAGTTTTATATATTGTAAAATTAGACTTCTCTTTTAATTATTACTTCCCTTCCATAAATTTGTGACTATCTTTTACTGTTATTAAAAATAAATAAAATCATTTCAACAATTAACAAAACAATAATAACATATATCACTGATTTTAACTGTTAATTATAACTAACCTATATGTTAACTTGGGATAAACTGAATCAGAAAAAATGTTTGTACACCTGGAACTAGCACAACATTGTAAGAAGTCAACTATACTGGTCTTTATATTTATTTAAGTCTTTCAATAAGGTTTTCCAAATTTCTTCTTCTTGATATTAATACATTTCATGAAAAGCTACTTGTTGGTATTTTTTTAAACTGGTTTTATTTTATTTTTTTTTTACATAATTGTATTAGTTTTGCCAAATATCAAAATGAATCTGCCACAGGTATACATGTGTTCCCCATCCTGAACCCTCCTCCCTCCTACCTCCCCATACCAGCAGAAGTATGATGGGATCATCCTTCCTGGCAAATAAATTCCCGTTTCTATCCAAAAGGCCAATAAAACATTTGTAAACTGGTTTTATAAAAGAAATTTGTTATATTTTCTAGTTTGTTATCTCTAGTAGATGTTATGTATCAAATGAGAAAATCATTCTCTTAGAAGTATTTACAAGTATTTATCAAATAATATTTACTGTATTTATTTAAAATATAGCTTTAAGTATGTGTCTTATTTAAAATATTTTAAGAGCCTCTGTATTTATGTACACACTAAGTGTGGGAATTTTTCCCCCATCATGATTCCACATATATGTTGGCAAATTAAGACCAACAGAACTTTTGTTATTCATACTAACAATTTATCAAAGCATTTATTAAAATGCATCGAGTACCTTATAATTTAATAAGAAGGAAAAGATGTCATTGCTTAGAATCTTAAACAGCCTGTTAAAATCTGGTTATTTAAAAATTGAAAAAGAATATTGCAGAAAAGCTATCTATGGCAACACAGTAAAGGAAATACTGGCTTCTAGAGAGGTTTTCAGCAAAACATGCTAATTCTATTTCATTTCATGAATAAAAATCATTATTGGAGATATAATTTACAGTATCCACTGTCTGATGAACACATACATATTGTACAGAGGAACACAGGTATATGTTTTATGTCATTCATGACTGAAATGTGCATTTCTGTAATCCTGTTCTATTAGTTTGCTACTCTATGTACACGGGGAGAAGGCGATGGCACCCCACTCCAGTACTCTTGCCTGGAAAATCCCATGGATGGAGGAGCCTGGTAGGCTACAGTCCATGGGGTCGTGAAGAGTTGGACATGACTGAGCGACTTCACTTTCACTTTTCCCTTTCATGCATTGGAGAAGGAAATGGCAACCCACTCCAGTGTTCTTGCCTGGAGAATCCCAGGGACGGGGGAGCCTGGTGGGCTGCCGTCTATGGGGTCGCACAGAGTCGGACACAACTGACAGTGACTTAGCAGCAGCAGCAACTATGTACACAGACACACAAACCTAAACAAAGTGTATACAATGTTAATATTAATTGTAAAAACCACTTTCTAGTAGAATTAAAATATGTACATGTTAAAATTAAAGAATTTTAATTAAGGTCAAGCTAACTCCTCAAAACAGGTAAGGCAATTTTTCCAATACCTGTGGGTCAAGCACTGGCCCTGACTATAAAAAAAAAAAAAGTTTATCATACTATGCATTAGAAAAGTTAACTAGCAAAGCTATAGTAATCAAAACAGTGTGGCACAGGGACAAAAACAGACACACAGAGCAACAGAACAGGACAGAAAGCCCACTCAGAAACCCCACAAACTCACGGTTAACCTACAGCAAAGGGGGTAAGAATATACAATGGAAAAAACCCAGTTTCTTCAATACGTGGTGCTGGGAAAACTGGACAGCTACATGGAAAAGAATGAGATTAGAACATTCTCTAACATCAAATACAAAAATAAAGTTAAAATGGATTAAAGACCTAAATGTAAGACAGGATATTAGAAAACTCCTAGAGAAAAACATAGGCAGAACACTCTTTGACATAAACTGCAGCAATATTTCTTTTGATCTGTCTCCTAGAGTAATGGAAATAAAAGCAAAAAGACACAAATGAGAGCTAATTAAATGTAAAAGCTTTTACACAGCAAAAGAAACCATAAACAAAGCAAAAGACAACTTACGTACTGGAAGAAATTATTTGCAAACAATGAAACTGACAAGGGAGTAATTTCCAAAATATACAAACAGCTCATAGAGCTCAGTTTCAAAAAAAAAAAAATAATAAACAAACAAATAACCCAATCAAAAAATGGGCAGAATACCTAAATAGACATTTTTCCAAAGAGGAAATTCAGATGGCCAACAATCACATGAAAAGATGTTCAACATCTCTAAACATTAGGGAAATGGAAGTCAAAATCACAATGAGGGGCTTCCCTGGTGGTTAAGTGGTTAAGAATTTGCCTGCCAACGCAGGAAACACTGGTCCGATCCCTAGCCTGGGAAGATTCCATATTCCGCAGAGCAACTAAGCCTGTGCATCACAGGCTCTGAGCTCTAGAGCCCATGCTCCCCAACAAGAGAATCCACCACAATAAGAAGCCCATGCATCATAATGAAGAGTAGCCCCCATTCACCACAACTAGAGAAAGCCTGCATGCAGCAATGAAGACCCAATGCAGTTGAAAATAAATAAATAAATACAATTAAAAATACCCCACAATGCAATATCACATCACATCTATCAGAATGGCCATCCATCATGAAAAAGTCTACAAGTAACATGCTGGAGAGGGTATGGACAAAAGGGAACCCTTCTATATAATTAATGGGATTGTAAATTGGTGCAGCCACTAGGGGGAACAGTATGGAGGTTTCTTTAAGAACTATAAGCAGAGTTACCATATGAACCGGCAATCCCATTCCTGGCATAGATCCAAAAAGGATGAAAACTCTAATTTGAAAAGATACATGCACCCCAGTGTTCAATAGTGGCACTATTTACAATTGCCAAGACATGAAAGCAACCTATAAACGTCCATCTACAGATAAATGGATAAAGAAGATATGCCAAACACCCCCCCCCACACACACACATACTGGAATACTATGCATCCATAAAAATAATGAAATAATACCATTTGCTGCAACACGGATGGACCTAGAGATTGTCATACTAAGTGAAGTCAGTCAGAGAAAGACAAACAAATGATATCACTTGTACGTGGAATCTAAAAAAGTGATATAAATGAACTTATTTACCAAACAGAAACAGACTCATAGACATAGAAACCAAACCTATGGTTATGAAAGTGGTGGGGAGAGAGGTAAACTAGAAGCTTGGGATGAACAGATATCCACTGCTGCTGCTGCTGCTGCTGCTAAGTCGCTTCAGTTGTGTCCGACTCTGTGTGACCCCATAGATGGCAGCACACCAGGCTCCCCATCCCTGGGATTCTCCAGGCAAGAACACTGGAGTGGGTTGCCATTTCCTTTTCCAATGCAGGAAAGTGAAAAGTGAAAGTGAAGTCGCTCAGTCGTGTCCGAGTCTTAGCGACCCCATGGACTGCAGCCCACAAGGCTCCTCCATCCATGGGATTTTCCAGGCAAGAGTACTGGAGTGGGGTGCTATTGCCTTCTCTGCAGATATACACTACTATCTGTAAAATAGATTTTTAAAAAGGACCTACTGTATAGCATATGGAACTATATTCAATACCTTGTAATAACTTATAATGAAAAAGAATATATGTATATTTTAATCACTTTGCTGCATGCCTGAATACAACATTGTAAATAACCTATTGTTGTTTTTGTTGTTGTTTAGTCACTAAGCCATATCCAACTCTTTTACAACTCCTGAGACTCATAAACTAGCCTCCTCTGTCCATGGGATTTCCCAGGCAAGAACATTGGAGTGGGTTGCCATTTCCTTCTCCAGGGGATCTTCCCAACCCAGGGATTGAACCCTCATCTCCTGCATCAGCAGGTGAATTCTTTACCACTGAGCCACCAGGGAAGCCCTCAAATCAACTATACTTCAAGTAAAAAAAAAATGTCATTACTGAGAAGCTGATAAACAAAAGTGCATCCTAGGCTGCATTCATACGTGTATATTTCCATTTCTTCATGTGCTTATTCTACGGATATTGTGAAAGTCATAATAATGATTGGTAGAATGCTGATCAAACTCATTTTCTCTTATGTTGAGGCTACAGATAAACTGTTTTCTAGCATCCCTTGTATGTGGCCGGGGACTGACTTCTGGACAGAGGAATGCGCTAGAGTGAACTACACCATTCCAGCGGTGACCTGTGAAATCTCATGCATAGGAGAGTTCTCGTGGCAGCCTATTCTCAGGTAAGGATTCCAAGGACCCAGGATGTGGTATACATAAAAGACTGATCTGGGATCTGAGATCAGATTGACTGAGAAAGCAGGGCTTCCCCGACTGATCTATAACTGACTCTGACATACGGAGATATAAACTCTTGATTTTTTTAAGTCACTAAGTGTTTTGGGATTGTCTATTACAGCAGTTAGCCTTCCCTGACTAATGCTAATGCCACGCCTATACTGTGCCAGCCCCTATTCTGGGTACTAGGGACATAACAGCAAAAAAACAAGAGAGACAAGTTCCTGCTCTTACAGGGTATGTCATATATAGAAGGGAGGCAAGCATAAGCAGTGATCATTTACATTCATATGGCACTTTATGGTTTACAAAATGATTTCATAGGTACAAATTCATTTGGTTTTCTTAACAACATTCTACAGATGAGGAGACAAAAGCTGAAAGATCTGAAGAGCGTTGCACAAGACAAAGGGTTTGGAACTAGACACATGGACCAGTTTTCTGACTCCCAAGCCATTGTTTATACCATGGTGCTTCTCAGCTATAAAAACATGACGGAGCAGGGCAAGTGTTAGTCCTTGTCATAAACTTGTGTTATTCCATTTCAATGAAAAGATACATTATACAGAAGTATAAGAGTCTTTGTGGCAGCACTGCAGGAGAGGTAGTGGAGGGATGTGACTGGGGAGGGGTACCCTGAGGACCTCAACTGTATTGACCAGTGTTTCATTTCTTAAGAGGCTTGGTGGCTGCTGTTTTCTAGTTGCTAAGTCATATCTGACTGTTCTGCAATCCCTTCTCAATCTGGCCCTCTACCCTTTGAGGTGGACTTGGATGGTCCACTGTAGATGACAGGCTCCTTATCCTTGTAGTTTTAGAGGACTGAAGGGAAGGAAGAGAATGAGGTCCTAGATTACTGACTTTGGGGTGGATTTGGGCTGGCTATGTCTCTTCACCAAAAGTCATAACTCCTGCTAGGAGGCCTTCTCCTCCCAGCTCACTCTGGATTTTGGCATTTGCATTTATTGCGTCGAGCACTGGAAATATCCAGTAAGTTACCATGCATGAATCTGCTGAATCCTCAACATCAGTGTCCATACTGTGGGCCCATGAAGGGGAGCAGATAGAAACAAAAAACTAAATTTTGGTGAATGTTAATAAGCTTCTTGGCTACAAATATTTCTTCGGCAGACACAAAACATTCTTTAGCATCCATCAATAAAAATGCTACTCTGGAAAGAGAAAACTAAATTGATCCATTTTCCACTGCATCTGAATACCAAACCTTCTGGCTTTGATTTTCTAGGACAGTTGCAACTTACTGCCCTGTCCTCTTACTCCTTCAGATTGAGAAATGTAAATATTTTCCCATTGTTAACTCTCAGTTATTGTACCATTTCTTTTGGTTTTCCAAGGCCCTGTCCAATCCTTAGTATATAGTCCTTTTTTTTTTTTTTTGGCCACAGTGTGAGACATGTAGAACTTCCCTGAACAGGGATAGAACCTGTGCCCCCTGCAGTGGAAGCATGGAGACCTAACCACTGTACCACCAGCAAGTCCCTATTCCTTTTATCAAATTCTTTACTTTTCTCAAAAAACCCAGCTTGAGAGTATTATCTGCTTCTTTTAGGGTTCTAATAAAACCAGTGTTCTCCCTTCCACCCCTGACTCTCTTTCAATTACCACACACACATACCTTTTTTCTCTTTTGAACATTTGAAATAATTCATAGTTACATTACATAAAACTTAAAGAGGAAAAACGTTGACTGAGCACTTATTATACATCAAGAATTGTGATAAGGTTAAGGGTTGGGAATAGAAAAAAAATAACACATAAACCCCCATGTCACAAGGAAGTTACAGACTAGTTGGAGAGACAGGTGAAAGATTAAAGGTAAGGGATACAGTGGTTAAGAGCATGGGACTTGTAGTCAGACAGACTTGAACACAAGCCCAGGCTCAGCCACCTACTGTTTATGTGAACTTGGGCAAAAAATGGGATTAGTACTAGGACTTGGGCTTTCAAATCCCAAAGAAGGGCAATGCCAAAAATGTTCAAACTACCACACAATTGAGCTCATTTCACATGCTAGAAAGGTAATGCTCAAAATCCTTCAAGCTAGGCTTCAACAGTACATGAACTAAGAATTTCCAGATGTACAAACTGGATTTAGAAAAGGCAAAGGAACCAGAGATCAAATTGCCAACATTCATTGGATCATAGAAAAAGCAAGGGAATTCCAAAAAAACATCTATTTCTGCTTCAATGACTAAGCTAAAGCCTTTGACTGTGTGGATCACAACAAACTGTGGGAAATTCTTAAAGAGGTGGGAATACCAGGCCTGCATCCTGAGAAACCTGCATGCAGGTCAAGAAGAAACAGTTAGAACCAGACACTGAACAACAGACTGGTTGAAAACTGGGAAAGGAGTATGTCAAGGCTGTATATTGTCACCCTGCTGATTGAGCTTATATGTAGAGTACATCATGCGAAATGCCGAGCTGGATGAAGCACAAGCTAGAATCAAGATTGGTGGGAGAAACATTAATAACTTCAGATATGCAGATGTTGCTGCTGCTGCTGCTAAGTCACTTCAGTCGTGTCTGACTCTGTGCGACCCCAGAGACAGCAGCCCACCAGGCTTCCCCATCCCTGGGATTCTCCAGGCAAGAACACTGGAGCGGGTTGCCATTTCCTTCTCCAGTGCATGAAAGTGAAAAGTGAAAGTGAAGTCGCTCAGTCGTTCCCGACTCTTAGCAACCCCATGGACTGCAGCCTACCAGGCTCCTCCATCCATGGGATTTTCCAGGCAAGAGTACTGGAGTGGGGTGCCATTGCCTTCTCCGGATATGCAGATGACACCACCCCAATGGCAGAAAGTAAAGAGGAGCTAAAGAGCCTCTTAATAAAGGAGAAAGAGGAGAATGAAAAAGCTGGCTTAAAACTCAACATTCCAAAAACTAATATCATGGCATCCAATCCCATCACTTCATGCCATATAGATGGGGAAAAAATGGAAACCGTGACAGACTTATTTTCTTGGGCTCCAAAATTACTGCAGATGGTGACTGCAGCCATGAAATTAAAAGACACTTGGTCCTTGGAAGAAAAGCTATGACAAACTTAGCGTATTAAAAAGGAGAGACATCACTTTGCTGACAAAGCTCTGTATAGTCAAAGCTATGGTTTTTCCAGTAGTCATGTAAAAGTTGGACCATAAAGAAGGCCGAGTGCCGAAGAATTGATGCTTTTGAACTGTGGTGCTGGAGAGGACTCTTCAGAGTCCCTTGGACTGCAAGATCAAACCAGTTAATCCTAAAGGAAATCAGCCCTGACTATTTTTGGAAGGACTGATGCTGAAGCTAAAGCTCCAATATTCTGGCCACCTGATGTGAAGAGTCAACTCATTGGAAAAGACTCTGATACTGAGAAAGATTGAGGGCAAGAGGAGAAGGGGGCAACAGAGAATAAATGGTTGGATGGCACGCCAACACAATGGACATGAGTTTGAGCAAACTCTGGGAGATAGTGAAGGACAGAGAAGCCTGGTGTGCTACAGTCCATGGCGTGGCAGAGTGGGGCATGACCGAGGGACTGAACAACAACGAGGACCTATCTCACAGAGTCCTTGTGAGGATTAAAAGTAACTGCATTAGCATCTTACTTATCCTTACGTAGTAGTACTTACTTGTACACATGACCATATCATATAGTAAGTTCTTAATAAATGTTACTTAAAATTATTGTCAATTGCGATAGTAACACCTTGCACCTGGTTTGGAGGCAGCACAATGGAAGGTACTGATGGAGGAGAGCTGCATGTGTTAGTCGCTCAGCCGTGTCCTACTCTTTGCTACCCCATGGACTCTAGCCCTCCAGGTTCCTCTGTCCATGGGATTCCCCAGGCAAGAATACTAGAGGGGATTGCCATTCACTTCTCCAGGGGATCTTCCCGACCCAGGAATCAAACCTGGGTCTCCTGCATTGCAGGCAGATTCTGTACCATCTGAGCCACTAGGAAAACCCAGAGAATACTGGAGTGGGTTGCCATGCTCTCCTCGTGGGGATCTTCCAGAGCCAGGGATTGAACCTGTGTCTCTTACATCTACCTGCATTGGCAGGCAGGTTCTTTACCACTAGCGCCACCTGGGAAGCCCCAGAGTTGCATGAAGTGAAAGTCAAAGTGTCACTTGCTCAGTCGTGTCCAACTCCTTTCGACTCCATGGACTGTAGCCTGCCAGGCTTCTCAGTCCCTGGGATTCTCCAGGCAAGAATACTGGAGTGGGTAGCCATTCCCTTCTCTAGGGGACTTTACCAACCCAGGGATCTAACCTGGGTCTCCTGCATTGCAGGCAGGTTCTTTACTGTCTGAGCCACAGGGAAGTCAGAGTTGCATGGGTCAACACAAATTTAACGGGTGAAGTGATACCTGAGTTGGATCTTGAAGAAACAGTAATTTCACCAAGAGATCAAATAGGGATCAAATACAATTTCCATTATAGCAAAAACATTTTTTTTTTTCTTTTGGTCCAAGATTCAATCCAGTGTCAAGTGTTGTATTTAATTGCTGTGTTTCTTCAGATCTGGAACAGTTCCTCAAATCTTTCCCTGTTGGGACACTGGCATTTTGAAGAGTACAGGTCAATTATATTATAGACTGTCTTCTGTTTGGATTTGTCTGATGTTTCCTCACGATTAGAGCCGATTATGCATTTTTGGCAGGAACACCACAAAAGATACACTGTGTTCTTGGTGTTTCATATTAGGAGATGCACAAAGTTGATTTGTCCTATTACTGGTGATTTTAACTTTGATAACATAGTTCGGAATATCTGCAAGGTTTCTCAGCTGTGAAGTTCCTATTTTGCCTTTTTAAATGGTATATATTTTGTAGGGAGTTACACTAAGGTTATGTAACTATTCTGTTCCTTAACAAATATTCTACAAATCAATTTAGCATGGCTTGAGTAAAGTATTCCGATGCATGCACCTGTGCTAAGTCACTTTAGTCATGTCTGACTCTTTGTGATGCTATGGACTGGAGCCCACCAGGCTTCTTTGTCCATGGGATTCTCCAGGCAAGAATACTGGAGTGGGTTGCCATGCCCTCCTCCAGGGGATCTTTCTGACCCAGAGATCGAACCAGTGTCTCCTGCTTGTCGGCAGCCCAAGTATTACTATGAAAGTGAAAGTCCTCAGTTGTGTTGGAGTCTTTGGATCCCACGGACTATACAGTCCATGGAATTCTCCAGGCCAGAATACCGGAGTGGGGAGCCTTTTCCTTCTCCAGGGGATCTTCCCAACCCAGGGGTCAAATCCAGGTCTCCCTCATTGCAGGCAGATTCTTCACCATCTGAGCCACAAGGGAGGCCCAAGTATTACTACCAGATCAGATCAGATCAGTCACTCAGTTGTGTCCAACTCTTTGCGACCCCATGAATCGCAGCACGCCGGGCCTCCCTGTCCATCACCAACTCCCAGAGTTCACTGAGACTCACATCCATCGAGTCAGTGATGCCATCCAGCCATCTCATCCTCTGGCGTCCCCTTCTCCTCCTGCCCCCAATCCCTCCCAGCATCAGAGTCTTTTCCAATGAGTCAACTCTTCGCATGAGGTGGCCAAAGTACTGGAGTTTCAGCTTTAGCATCATTCCTTCCAAAGAAATCCCAGGGCTGATCTCCTTCAGAATGGACTGGTTAGATCTCCTCGCAGTCCAAGGGACTCTCAAGAGTCTTCTCCAACACCACAGTTCAAAAGCATCAATTCTTTGGCCCTCAGCCTTCTTCACAGTCCAACTCTCACATCCATACATGACCACAGGAACTGT
>NW_011494835.1:7748503-7749425 GCF_000754665.1 Bison bison bison | reverse complement strand
CTGACACTGTTTCCACTGTTTCCCCATCTATTTCCCATGAAGTGATGGGACCGGATGCCGTGATCTTCATTTTCTGAATGTTGAGCTTTAAGCCAACTTTTTCACTCTCCACTTTGGGTAATTTTCTAGTAACTTCATTTCTTCCACATTTATTATCTGACATTCTGTTATAAAGAAGTGCTTACTTTTGTTTCTCATTTGTATGTTTTTATCAGTATGTGTTCATGGATGACCATTTTTTAAAATGGCTTATAACCTGATACTATCATTATTTATTCTAATGCTCGGATTATTTCCAGTTTGGTCAGTGGGAGCTCCTTCAAATTGGCTCCAATGTCCTTTTTATACTCTCCATCACCTTTGTGCTTTACCTTATGTTTTGGTACAATGGGACTTTACAGACTTACCTTGTACTTCCCCTGCTCCTGTAAAGTACCTCTTCTCCAAGAAGCTCTGATTCCTTTCAGTGGGGAATGGTTTTTAGAAACCAAGATCTGGAAACTAGATGTGTTCATTGCTACTAGGTTCTCTTAGTGGGCGAAGTGTTACCCAAACATATACACATACAACTGAATTATCTATCTAAAGTTTGAGTTCATACTGATACTTCTATTTCCAGTATAATCCTACACGATTCATTCTAGCCTTCAGTCTTCCCATATTTTAAACTTACTGCTTAGACAGTGAAAATGTGGCTTTCAATATCCTTAGCTACTTATTTTCTCATTTTCCTTTTATGTACCAAGCTCCTGATGCTTGATTATCTCCTTTGCTTTGGCCTAGTGTTGGCAATGGCATCCCACTCCAATACTCTTGCCTGGAAAATCCCATGGACAGAGGAGCCTGGTGGGCTGCAGTCCATGGGGTCGCTAAGACTCGGACACGACTGAACGAATTCACTTTCCACTTTCATGCATTGGAG
>NW_011494835.1:7742262-7748403 GCF_000754665.1 Bison bison bison | reverse complement strand
TGCTTGATTATCTCCTTTGCTTTGGCCTAGTGTTGGCAATGGCATCCCACTCCAATACTCTTGCCTGGAAAATCCCATGGACAGCGGGGCCTGGTGGGCTGCAGTCCATGGGGTCGCTAAGAGTCGGACACGACTGAGCAACCTCACTTTCACTTTTCACTTTCATGCACTGGAGAAGGAAATGGCAACCCACTCCAGTGTTCTTGCCTGGAGAATCCCAGGGATGGGAGAGCCTGGTGGGCTGCGATCTATGGGGTCGCACAGAGTCGGACACGACTGAAGCGACTTAGCAGCAGCAGCAGCAGCAGCAGTGTTCCCACAGATCCCCTTAGCTCTGACTATTTCACTGGCCCCAATTCTTCGAGCTTTGGTTACCTCTTGGATCTTGGCTCCAGCTCCACAGGCCCCATATTAGCAAAGGATGTTAAGCATGGGAAAGGCATGATCAGATTTGTCTGTTAGAACAATCAGTTTGATGGCAGGGATTAGATTCAATGGAATTAGAAGTCGTTAAGAGGCTAGGCTTAAAATGGCCTAAACTAAAAATGCAAAGAACAGAGAGAATACAGAAAACAAATATTTAGAAGATAAAAGCTATAGGATTGAGTAATTAATTTGATGCTGAAGCATGGGGAAGAAGAGAGAGCCCAATTTCGTTTTTGGCTGCACCGCATGGCTTGCAACATCTCAGTTTCCTGACCAGGGACTGAACTCGGGCCATGGCAGTCAAAGTGCTGAATCCTAACCATTGGACCAGCAGGGAAGTCCTGAGAGAGCCTAATTTTTAACTTGGGAGATAACAGTAGAAAGGCTGTCACTAAACAAAATAGTGAATTCATGAAGAAAAGCAGATGTAAAGGGGGTGACAAAAGTGTCTAATAGAGGACAGTTGTTTCTTTTTGACCATATTGAATATAAACTGTCTGTGGACACTTGAAGCAGAGTAGCTAGTTGGACATAGCTTTGGGCATGTGCTTAGACATTACCTGAAAAATGCTCTTCAGTGTGTAAAAGTTCAGAGAAACAAGTGCCTTAGGGCCAAAGGACTCTCAGAAACACCAAATCCTTATCTGAGACTCTGAAGTCCATTCTTTTGGCTCTAAGTGGGCTACCTGAACTTTGCCCCCAGGAATTAAAACAGAAATTAATGTCCAATAGGGACTTTGAGTTAAAAATATCAGAAGGAAGAAAAGAATAAAGTAGGGACTATGTCTGGCACAATTTCATAAAAATCTGTTTTGTTACTTTTTCACAATTAAACAAAAGCATAAAATTGATTGTCTTAAGAACAGCCAGAATGGTGGTCAAGGAAGTTTATGTCACTCAATAGCTTGTCTTGTGGGGGTGAAGGGGACCAAAGAGAAACTTATAGCAGGCTAACTAATATTGATGATAATTATAACTTATCTGTCGCTTAAGCACTTTAAAAAGTCGATCCAAATTAATTATGACAGAACTCTATAAAGTAGGTACTCTAATTTGTATTTTTCTGATATGGAAATATGACTAAGGAAAGGGGTTTGCAGGCAGAGGTTTCAACTCAAGTTGGATTTAGAAAAGGCAGAGGAACCAGCAATCAAACAGCCAATATCCATTGGATCACTGAAAAAGCAAGAGAATTCCAGAAAAACATCCACTTCTGCTTTGTTGATTATGCCAAAGCCTTTGACTGTGTGGATCACAACAAACTGTGGAAAATTCTTAAAGAGATGGGAATACCAGACCACTTTACCTGCCTCCAGAGAAATCAGTATGGAGGGCAAGAAGCAACTGCTAGAAGTAGACTGGAACAACAGACTGGTTCCAAATCAGGAAAGGAGCACGTCAAGGCTGTATATTGTCACCCTACTTATTTAACTTATATGCAGAGTACATCATGCGAAATGCTGGGCTGGATGAAGCACAAGCTGGAATCAAGATTGCTCAGAGAAATATCAATAACTTCAGATACGCAGATGACACCACCCTTATGGCAGAAAGTGAAGAACTAAAGAGCCTCTTGATGAAAGTGAAAGAAGAGAGTGAAAAAGTTGGCTTAAAACTCAACATTTGGAAAACTAAGATCATGGTATCTGGTCCCATCACTTCATGGCAAATAGATGGGGAAACAATGGAAACAGGGAGAGACTTTATTTGGGGGGCTCCAAAATCACTGCAGATGGTGACTGCAGCCATGAAATTAAAAGACGCTTGGTCCTTGTATGAAAAGCTATGACCAACCTAGACAGCATATTAAAAAGCAGAGACGTTACTTTGCTGACAATGGCCCATCTATTCAAAGCCATGGTTTTTCCAGTAATCATGTATGGATGTGCGAGTTGGACTATAAAGAAAGCTGAGCGCCGAAGAATTGATGCTTTTGAACTGTCGTGTTGAAGAAGACTCTTGAGAGTCCCTTGGACTGCAAGGAGATGCAAAAGGAAATCAGTCCTGAATATTCATTGGAAGGACTGATGCTGAAGCTAAAACTCCAATACTTTGGCCACCTGATGTGAAGAACCGGCTCATTTGAAAAGACCATGATGTTGGGAAAGATTGAAGGTGAGAGGAGAAGGGGACGACAGAGGATGAGATGGTTGGATGGCATCACAGACTCTATGGACATGAGTTTGAGTAAGCTCCGGGAATCGGTGACGGACAGGAAAGCCTGGCATGCTGCACCCCATGGGGTTGCAAAGAGTTGGACATGACTGAGCGACTGAACTGAACAGTGCCTATCTTAATGCAACATCTGTGCTCTTAATTGGCCTACAGTATGGCTTTAGTAAAGATCAAGGAAATAGCAGCCTCCAGAGGAGATGGCCAACAGGAGTTTCCAGTCTCCCTGTGCCTGAGAGGAACCCTGAGGGTCTTTTTAACTAGAATTTTCAGAAATTCCTGTTCCTCTATCTGATTAGCTCAATCTTGCACACAACCCATCAGAAGCCAGCAAACTGGAATTCCTCCAGAGTAGAGGGACAAAGATGACAATGGATATAAACATACAATAAAATACAAGGGAATACGGTAAGAACTTACAAACCATAAAACACGATAGTACAAATACACAAAGAGTTATCATATAGAAAGGGAATGGGACTTCCAGTTTTCTATAAATCTAAGAATAATCCATGGCATAGTGCTATGTGAAAACGCAGAACAAAATATTCCATCAATAACAGCAAATATGTAAACATTTAATACACATGTGAAAAAGGTATTGAAGGTAACTAGGATAGATGAAACACTGGTAAGTTTAGGTAATGGTACTATGGCCAATTTGTGTCTTGACCTTTTTTTAGCATTGTTCTTGAAAAAAGAAATTTTAACAAATAAAAGCAAACACATAAAAATAGAAATAAAAAAGGTATAATCAGAGAAAAATGTTCAGCCTTACTATATTCTGATAACAAATAGATTTATCTATTTATCCCAATGAAAAACATTAAATATAGATAATATCTAGCACTAGTAAGGTCTCAGGAAATAAGATCTCTAATACAGTTCTGACCAAAGTGTAAATTTTATACACTTTCTGAGGAAAAAACTGGCAAACTATATAAAAAAGAACAAACAGCAGTGACAATCCTTTGATGCAGCAATTCTACTTTTAAGAGTATATCCTAAATAAATAAGGATTTATGTGAAGTTAGAACTAAAAAGATACTCACAGCTTTGTTTATAATCTGTAACAATTAAAAATAATCTAAATGTCTATTATTAGTGAATTTGGCTCAGTAAATTATATAACAATATTATACAGACATCAAAATTATGTGGGAAAGGTACATATACATATTTATGAAATATACATATATATGCATTATGTGAAAGTTGCTCAATCATGTCTGACTCTCTGTGATCCTATGGACTATACAGTCCATAGAATTCTCCAGGCCAGAATACTGGAGTGGGTAGTCTTTCCCTTCTCCAGGGGATCTTCCCAACCCAGGGATCCAACCCAGGTGTCTCACATTGCAGGCTGATTCTTTACCAGCTGAGCCACAAGGGCAGCTCAATATGCATTATATATATATTTTTTACTGCACCACACAGCATATGGGATCTTAGCTCACCAAGTAGAGATCAAACTTGTGCCCCCTGCAGTAGAAGTGCAGAGTCCTAACCACTGGACCACAAAGGAATTTCCTGGAAAAAGTATATTTGATGGCAATATAGTTCACAACTTGAACAAAACAGGTAACTAAATACTCTGCATAGTATGATCCAGTTTTTGTTTAAAAATATTCTATATACATGTGTCATATGTGCATATTGTTTTTACTGTTGTTTAGTCACTAAGTCGTGTTTGCCTCTTTTCAACCCCATGGACTACAGCCCACCAGGCTCCTCTGTCCATGGGATTTCCCAGGCAAGAATACTGGAGTCGGCTGCCATTTCCTTCTGCAGTGGATCTTTCCAACCCAGGGATTGAACCCACATCTCCTATATTGGCAGGTGGATTTTTTACCTCTGAGCCACCAAGAAAGCCTATATGTGCATATACATGTACATCTATGTATATACATATATTTGTTGCTTGATTTCTTTTTATGTATATATAACATTTTACAATTTATTATTTGATTTTATTATTTATATGTACTTATATAACAAAATTATTAAAAATATGTGCTTTTCTCATCTATCAAATTTGGAAAGATTAAAAAAAATATTTATTAGGTAACACAAAGTTCTCAGCACTTAGTTTGCAATGGAGCAGGATCCTATGGGGCCTTCCATGTGGCCTTTCCCTAAATCCTCTGCTTTAGCTCCTCTCTGAAATACCCAGATAATAGTATTTAATGCACACTGCCTGAATTGTTTTACAGATGTGAAAACCCTTCACAGAATGGAAGATGTTACTTTATAACCCTGAGCACAGAGCCCCAGGCCTTCTGTCACCTAGGGCGGCCGTTTACCCGAGATACCTCACTTTCAGTCAATCAGAAAATTGTAAACCAGCTGATTGCACACCTTGCAACTCCCTCCATCCTTCACCAGGCTTTAAAAAAATGTGTTGCCAAAACCCTTCAGGGAGCCAGGGTTGGGGGCGGGGGGTGGAGGATGGGGGGTGGTTTGGGGGGGCTGTGGTTTAGAGCAAGGAGTCATCCATCTCCTTACACAGTCCTACAATAAACCTTTCTCTGCTCCAAACTCCAATGCTTTGGTTTCTTTGCTCTCACTGTGCAGGTGGGCACATGAACTTGCACTACCAAGTTGATGATCAGTAAATACTAGTCCCTCTCTCCTCTCTCGTGACAGAACCATACTCAAGCACCAATTAGAAAATGGCAGACCTGGGATGTAGCCGAAGAGACTTAGGTTTGCATTAGATGACCTCTAAGTGAAAGTGAAGTCGCTCAGTCGTGTCCGACTCTTTTCGACCCCATAGACTGTAGCCTACCAGATTCCTCTGTCCATGGGATTTTCCTGGCAACAGTACTGGACTGTTGGACAGAAGGATTGCCATTTCCTTTTCCAGGAGATCTTCCCAAACCAGGGCTCGAACCCGGGTCTCCTGAATTGTAGACAGACGCTTTACCGTCTGAGCCACCACGGAAGTCCTAACAGATGACCTCTAAAGCTTCTTTCAATTTTGACATTTCATGATCAACACAATCTTCCCCTATTTACCTCTTAAACAATCAACTGGTATAATACAAAAAACTGTATTGAATATTCAGGAGTTGTGTTACTATCACTAGCACGTATTTTGCGAATGGAGGGGGGAGTGGTGTGAAAAATAAGAGGGCACGAGGGAAAGCTGACACAAAACCCAGCACACTTCTTCATTAACAGTTTCCGGGCTTCCTTTCTTTGTGAATGAGCGGCCGTCCTTAGGCCTCAAAGCAGACACTATCCGTAAAAATGGAGTTACTTTCCTTTTCCAAGGAGCTGCCGGGTGGACCAACACAGAAGAGTGGAGTGTCCTTTCCAACGGCCTGAGAGTACGGCAGACGTTCAGGACCCTGGGATCCAGTTAGTAGGCGACAACCGGGGATTTCTCGTTAGGCACCGAGAAGGCCTTTCCTAGTCGGCCGAGCATGGCCTTCTCCTCCGGGGGCCGGCTCGCGGCAGGTAGAAGCGCTACCGGGCGGACAGGCCGAGGGCTAGGCCAGGTACCCTTGCGGCCCACGTGCGCACAGGCGGCCGAGAGGC
>NW_011494835.1:7741887-7742036 GCF_000754665.1 Bison bison bison | reverse complement strand
CTGGACATCCGGGGCTCGTACTTCTGCTCGCAGGTAGACTCCCGCTTCCCCCGCGGCCCCACCGCCGCTTCCCTCCCCTCTCCTCTTTGCCCTCGCGGCCGGTCGGGACACGCTCCTCCTCTTCCCCGGGCGGGCTTGCCGGGCGCCCC
>NW_011494835.1:7713748-7741662 GCF_000754665.1 Bison bison bison | reverse complement strand
GGGCGCCCGCGGGGGTGGGGGCGCGGGCCGGGCGTGCTGCCTTGTGGGCTGGGGGCGGAAGCGGAGTTGCCCCGGGTCTCCCGACCGCCCAAGGGCGCCGCGTTTAGGAGCCAGTTCTCGACGCGCATCTTCTGACCAGGCGGGGGCTGCCAGGTGTGCGGGCTACGCGGGACAGGTGGGATCGCCGGGGAAGGGGCCAGCCCTGGCTGTGCGAGTCGCCACAGCTGCAGCTCCCGGCGGGGCTCTGGTCTTGGTCGGTGGGGGCTGCGGGGCCGGGTAGTCACTGTGGTCCTACGGGATTGGGGATCGAAGAGACCCGCTGGGCT
Source organism: Bison bison bison (assembly GCF_000754665.1). Lineage (NCBI taxonomy): Eukaryota > Metazoa > Chordata > Mammalia > Artiodactyla > Bovidae > Bison > Bison bison. Next base: position 7,741,336 of record NW_011494835.1, on the reverse strand, counting down.
TGGAGAAGGGATACCTGGGACGGTGGGGGCGCCGAGACGGGCAATGCTAGCTCCAGCCCCACCTACCTCTGTCCCTAGGTTTTACTACCGCACATTGACACTTAAGCAACTTTGGAGTTGCGGATGGAGAGGGAGCTGTGTAATTCATTCTTTTCCTTTGGCACTCAGAATTATTGATTTACAAAACCGTAAGGTAACAATATGAGTCACCTCAGATTAACTGAACTTCCCACTGAGCGAAAAAGACAGTTCCATTAAGGATTATGCTTTAAGGCCGTATTTTAATAAGTTTTGTGCAGTGGAGCAAAGCCAGCATTGAATGGTGTCCGGACTGAAACGTGTGCTGGTGTTTGTTTACTGAAGAGCCCTAGTGTTCCGGCTGCATTTAGACGCTCAGAGTTTTGGCCTGGCGGCATTTGTACGGGTTTTCGTTACAATCCAGTTTTGTTGAAGAGAGGCACGGGAATATTCAAGTACGAAATTGGTAGTGTCCTGCGGGGAGGAGAGCATGCACAACGAGTCTAAAGGCACCGACAGGGCCCTGTCCTTGCCATTGACTGAGATCTTGAACTAGTCAGGAGTATCTATCTGAGCTCCAGTCCCACCACTGTCCAGACGGGAAGATGAAGTTTTTACTAATGTATTTCACAAGGTTGTTCTGAGACCCAAAGTATCCAACGAATGTGAAATCTTAATAAAACAAAGGCAGTATTTTTTAAGGCTGGCAGTAGAGCGTAGCACATATGTATGCGTATATATACACAAATGAATAGAAGGAAAACATACATGAACAGTAAGCACAAATATAACTTTCAAATATAAATGTGTAAACATAAAGCTGTATGTGAAATGAAGATGTAAATAAAATCCCGGAGATCCAGCACTTGTAAGATAAGTTGTTGTAAAAGATCCTAGCAATGTTGTATTAGGACTTGTTTTCAGATAGGATATGATCCTTGACCTTGTTAGTATCATTTGGAAAAAGTTACACTTGGAGAAGTGTTGCTCTTTCTAAAAATAGCACTGGGACTTCTCAACATGCTGAACCTGGTCTGAGTCCTTTTGTTTCTTTAAAATAATTTTTAAATTCTGTGATTTGTTGAGGCCTGTGTGGGACCTGGACTTTAAAAAAAAAAATCCAGTAATTTGTTTTTGAAAATCATGTACTCTGAGTAGAATAATGTGGTGTTTTACGTTTTGCTTAAATTTAGTTGTCGTTTTATAATGTTACATGAAATAATATGTACAGACACTTGTTGAGATTCTGAAAAGATGCTGTGAAACTATACTCATCAAGGATAGGTGATACTCTCCTAGGCATGTATTATTTAGTAGAAAGGACATTGGCTCATTGGGGTTTTTGGGAACATGCCAACACATTTGTGAAAACATGCAGGGTATATTTAGTACAGTAGGTATTTCATGTTGGATTCTGCAGGTATATTTCTTGTTCCATTGTTATGCCTGTAGTTGAATATATCCTGACTGATGCTTGAAGCTCTCTCTCTTCATTCCTGTTGCTTCCTCCTTTAGTCAGTTTTTAAAATTTCTCACCAGTTTCTCTTAGTTCATTTCTCTATTGTAGTTTCCCACCTTGCAAGTAAACACTCACACACACTCACACACACACACACAAATCGAAGGAACAAAACCTTTCATGCAAAAGTTATTTTTCCTCTAGCATAGCGATCTGACTGTGCTTCTCCCCCACCTATAATGAATAGAATTGCCATTACTTGCAGGATTCTAGCCCCATAGTTAGGGCACCTCTTCTGAGTCCAGCTTTATTCTCTTGCTTTAACCAGAGTCTGTATTTATACTTGTTCCTTTACACGGAATATCACCTGTCTTCTGAAATCATAGATGTTCTTTCAGTCCCAGCTTGAGACCTTGTTCAATCACTAAGCCAGTTTCCACATTTATGATGAAATTGGGGCTTCTCCTTGCCACTTCTCTGATCATCTTCACTAGCAGTGGTCAGTCTTTTCTCCTTGCTTCTGTGGTCCCCAGGCTGATTGTCTGACCAGCTCGTCTTTGGGAATAAACTGTGAACAAAACTATAAGAACAGAAGTAAGTCTTTTCTGGTTATCCTGTCACACCACCTTATTTCCTTTATAACATTTTATACAGTCTGATCATTTGATTTTTGTTTATCTGTCTTTCAGTCAGAAGGTGAGCATCATGAATAAACTCTCACTGCCCTCTCCTCATTTCTCAACACAATGCTCTGCGTGTAATAGGAGGTCAATAAATGCTTGAGTCAAAAGGCAGAATAAAGAGGTGCATTCATGCATGCTCAGTTGTGTCCGACTCTGGGACCCCATAGACTGCAACCCCCCAGGCACCTCTGTCCATGGAATTTTCCAGGCAAGAATACTGGAGTAGGTTGCCATTTCCTCCTCCAGGGGATCTTCCCAACCCAGGGATTGAACACGGCTGTCCCACATTGTAGGCAGATGCTTTACCCGTCTGAGCCACCAGGGAAGCCAGAATAAAGAAGTAAACTGCCACAACTGAATCACAGTTCTGTTACTTACTAGCTGTGTGCTTTAGGCAGGTAATCTTTGTTTTTTGTTACAACCTTTCATTTTTTAACATTAATTATATTATTTTTGTTTGCTGGGTCTTTGTTGCTGCGCAGCAGCTTTCTGTAGTTACAGCAAGTGGGCATCTCATTGCAGTGGCTTCTCTAGTTGCAGAGCACTGGGTTTAGCGCACCCAGGCTTTAGTAGTTGCGGCTCCTGGGCCCTAGAACACAGACTCAGTAGTTGTGCACTGGGCTTAGCTGCTCTGTGGCTTTTGGAATCTTCCTGGACCAGGGACAGAACCCATTTCTTGTGCATTCGCAGGTGGATTCTCATCCACTGTACCACCAGGGAGGTCCCATTACAGCCTTTAAAATGGGGCTTTGAATAGTACCAACCTCAGGGTTTGTATGTATTAATGAAACACCTAGCGTAGCAATACATTTAATCAATGTTAGCTCTTTTTATCGTTATACTGTATTTGTGCTTAAGAAGATAGGAATGTCTTTACTTAAGATGCTTAATTTTAAGACGGTTTTTTGTATTTTAATGAGTAAAACCTATTTCACTTGAAATCAAGCTTTACAGGAGTTTGTGATGTTTCATGGTATTTCTTTATAGCTGTATCCGTCTTATTCAGTAGTAGTTGACTAGGTTTAATAGTAGCTTAGTAGTTTACTCATAGTCCCAAAGAGTTTGTAAGAGTTTTTTGAGGATGGAGGCTGTGCTGTACTCATTTTTGTATTTCTCGTAAGTACCTTGTACACAGTAAGCACTCAGTTCATTAAATGAAAGAAAAATGGTCATTAGGCCTGAGAAGGAAAGGCAAAGAGCAGTCAGGCCCTTAGTGAACACCCCAGGGCAGATACTATCTTGACTGTAGTTTAAAGGATCTGCAGAGAAGCACCTGAGTGATTTGCAGCCCTTCATAATGCGTAAGCACTTAAAAGGAAGAAGCCTGGGTTTGGAGTCTTACCTGGGTTTTTTGCGACCATGTCTTTGAGTAGGTTGTGTCCTGTTTTATAAGAGAGCGCTAATGATGCACCCTCCTTATAGTTGAGGTGAAGGTGAATAAGAGCGTGCAAAGCGCCTCAACACTGTGTTCAGTAAATAGTGTTGTTGCACATGCCTTATGTCTACTACCATTGTAGCTAGCCATAAGGAAGGTTTAAAATGTTTGAGGAGGAGTCTTATTTGTTATGAACGTTTTGCACAAATTCTTGGAATAGGTTCTTTCACAGAAGTAGTGGCCATGTAAAGTGACTGCCTGGATCTTCAGTAAGAAAATGAGTGGGTGGGCATCTCGTATGTTGGAGTGGAAAAGTGAGGAAAGATTTGCACTTCCAATATGTAGGTCTTTGAAATGTAGCCCTGTCCTTTAAAACACTTTCTCCTTTGATAACAAAGTTCCTGACATTCCTAGGGATTTTCTTAAAATTCCTTACATTACCTCACACTATTTCTAGATACTGCTGTAAGATAGCAATATCTAGTTGTGATTTTTTTTCCTTAAAAATAACTTTTATTGTAGAAAAATTAGAAAATACAGGTGAAAGGTTGCTTGGTGATAATTTCTGTAAGTCTTTTGATGGGTAGTCTTACATTTATGTATTCCTACATACACTCATGTGCGTATACTTGTATGCATTTTTATCAAAATGGCTTGATCATATACATAATCTTAGGGAATTTTCTCTCTTTTATGTCTTAAGTAATACATTTGGAATGTGTATAATGGCTCCATTTACATTATCCTTTGTAATGGCTGAATAATATTTTATGTGATAGATGTACTGTCCTGTATTTACTCATGTATGGTTGAATTTACTCTCTTTTTAATTTTTTAGCTGCTGTTTAACTGTTTTGCAGTAAACGTTCTTGTGAAATTTTAAATCATTTTGATTACTTGAGAGTATAGAGTAATGGTGGGGCTGGTATATAAACCAAGGATTGAACCCACCTTGAGGTGCTGGTAGTTCTCACAGTGTAGTTAATGGATTATTAATAGTTTGAGAACCTCCTGGTGGAGATCTCCTTTAACTGACATGCTTGTATTATAAATGCTTATGTTGGAGTCTTGGCATGAATTATATTTTTATTGTAGAACTTGTAAAAAGCAAACATCATTTGGTTGGTAGATAATCAAAAGTTTAACCAATCTTTAACTCTGAGTTACTGTTTTAGAGATTGAAGGGCTATTGGAAGTAGATATGAGCTTATACTGTTCATATAGTTTGTGACAGAAGTGTTAGTCACTTATTTTTTTCTTCCTTTTTTTTTGGTGAGTCTTTTTCAGGTTTGGCATACTTGCACAATATTTAGTTTGGTCTTAGTTAATTTGGTGGGGATGACAAACACATAAGCCTGTGGCTAAACACATACCCAGCTCTAGATAGGAGGGAGAAGCAGTAGCGTGGTGACTCCTGTATAAATGAGGAGTTGTCCCTGGTATTAATAGGAAATCCATTTAGTAGATGTAACATGGGCAGGAATGTGCTATAGAGCAACCGTTGAGATCTCTCTCCATGTTAAAGTTCTAATGAAACAAAATATAGGTATAGCCATCCTCTCTGCTTGATCTTGAACCTTTCTTGACTCAGTTTTAACATGAAGCATGTGCTTATTCATGCTTGGTCAGCTCAACAATTGTAAATCTTTTTTTTTTTTCCTTTGATTGATATCAGCCTTGGGTCTGACTTTGAATAAAGAACAGTTTAACACACCCAGTAAGCTAGGTCCGCCTTTCTCAGTGTGTGTATTTAGCTGCAATAGTTGAACGTGGGACAGGGACCTCTGAAATGTCCTCTCAACTGTTCATTGCAAATGATTTTTCTTTTTGTGCACTCTTCACAGTAGCTAAGTTGTGGAAACAACATGGATATATAAATGGGTAAATATAATGTGGCATAAACATATAATGGAATACTAGGCAGTTTTAACAAAGAAGGGAATTTTGCAGTGTGCCACAACATGAATGAATCTGGAGGACTTTGTGCCAAGAGAAATTAGCCAATCATCAAAAGTGACTACACTTAACACGAGGTACCTGAAATTGTTTAAATTCATAGGCTCAAAGAGTGGAATGGGTGAAGGGGGAAATAGGGAGTTAGTAATCAATAGGCATTTAAGTTCAGTCCTGCAGATGGATAAGCTCTAGAGATCTGTTCTTTAGCATTGTACCTATATCGACACTTAAAATTATTAAGAGGATAGGTCTCATGTTAAGGTGTTCTGACTATTCTTTTTTAAAAGTTCTGTTTTTTTTCCCCCCCCCCCAGTAATCTGTCTGTTTTATAGCCAGGTTCAGTGGGGACTTCTTCCTGATATACCAGAGCTCTGTGGTGTCTGTTGGAAGGCATTCCTAAAATCCCTGTCATGGGGTCTGCTACTGTGGCCTTTGTCTAGGTCATAGGCTCAGGCCTCTCAAGAGTGGGTAGGGTATAAGTGAGATTTTGTGACTTTAGCAATTTTCTTATCATAAAGTGGCAGGCAACAGAGATGTTTCCATCTCTGTTGAGAACTTGTATTAATTGTTCCTGCCTTGATAAAAGGTGCAAAGGGGCAGCCCTTTGCATCAGATTCTGAAGGTTGCCCTGCCTTATCAATCAAGCCATGAGCTCAGATCATTTAGTAAAATAGGTAAGTTGTAAATGCCATTAGGTTTTAGATGTAACATGACTTCTTCCCCCCCTCTCTGACTGGGCATTTATTTTCTTACTGATTATTTCACTAACGGGTACTAGTGATGGGCTTAACTATTTGAATACTGATAACCTTGCATAGTTCACTACTAAAATGTAGAGGAAAATAGAAATGGAGGTATTATGTGATTTAATATTGCTTTTGAATTGAGGTTCTTAAGTACCTTAAAATCAGGATCTGTACTTTTTTTTTTAAAACTCATTTGTTTTTATTAGATGTTGAATAGAATAAAAAACTAACAGTAAGTCAACCACAGTATCTAAAGAAACATGGTACAGTAAATGCATCTGTATTTAACCACCTGAATTATTAAAAAGAATATATTAATGAAGCAAGTAAAACCAGAAAGCACCTATGTGTCTCTCACCCTAGAGGTACTCCCTGTTCTGAGCTGCCTTTATCATTCATTTGCTTTTCCATGTATTTGATTCCTTAGATACGCATTGTTTCGTTTTGATGTTTCTGAAAGTTTTATAAATCATTGCACGTATTCTTCTGCAACTTGCTTGCTTTATATTCTGTTCTTGAGATTCACCCTTGTTGCGTGTCGCTCTCGTTCTTTCATTTTCATTGCTGTATAGTATTTGTGAATTAATGTATCAGTTTATTCATTCCTTTGTTGATGGAAATTTGGGTTGTTCTAGGTTTTTACTATTATAAACAGTACTACTCTAAACATTCTTGTACTTAGCTCCTGATGCCTATGTGCAAGAGTTTCTCTTGGGTATACAACCAGGGGAAAAGTTCTTGGGTCATGGGTTATGTATGCATTCAGCTATGTTTTGACTGAGCCAGAATTTTTTCCAGTGTGATTGTGCTTATTCTCCCATTAGGAGAAACTTTATATTGTTCCATATCCTATCTAGGACTTGACATTAATAGACATTTTTGGATTTTGCCTGTTGTGTTACTTATGAATAACAACATTTGTTGGGCTATTTTTGCATCTGCAAACCTGCTAAAATTTACTGTCCTCAAGAGGCCAAGAGGTTACTTGTATGGACAGGAAGTACTTAAAAAAAAAAAAAGTTAAATGACCTGGAGGTGCTAAGTGAAAGTATAGACAAGGAATTTTTTTCTTTTAATTATTTTATAACTTGATTGAGTATCCCTAGCTTTTTACTGTGATGATTTTCAAACATAGAAAAGTTTAAAGAAGAGTCTTATAACTAATTGCAGTATACCGTCACCTACATATTTTGCTCTAATTGCTTTATTTATGAGTTCTTATGTGTATTGCATTTGTATATGTATTAGTTGAAAATTTTTGAGTCACAGACAACATGACACCTTACCCATTCATTACATGGTTACATGTAACCATCTTCAGCATGTATCTTCTAATGACAGGGATATTCTTTCTTACTTATTAATACAGTACCATGATTACCTGTAAGAATATTGCCAAGAATTCCCTAATATTTCCTAATAGTCAATCCTATTTGAATTTATCAGTTATCTCCTGAACATCTTCAGTAGTTGTGTTCTTGGTTAATTTTGGAACCAAGATCCTTTCAAAGCTCACAAGTAGCGTGTGATTGTTACATTTCTTAGTATAGAACAGTCCTTTCATCTTTATTTTCATGATGTTGGCTTTTTGAAGAGACTAGTCAGTTGTCTAACAGAGTGCACACGTTCTTGGTTATCTGATTATTTCCTCGTAGTGTCTCTAAGTTGTTCTTTTATCCCCTGTCTGTTCTGTCAGGATTCACTTGACAGGACTCGTGAGTGATGCTGTGTGCTTCATATTCTGTCACATGAGGAGGCGCTCCTAAATGTGATCGCTTGGTTAGGAGGTGCTGCCTGCTCACTGTATGCTGTTTTTCACTTTGTAATTAACTACCTACCATAGCGCCTTTGAAGGACAGTGGATTCTGTGTCCTTTTGACCTTCCTCCAATAGTTTCTGATTGTTCCCTAGCTCTCTGGCCCAAGACAAACAAGGTTTACCTTGCAGCTTCCCTGTCCCAGATCTGGAATCCAGCCTGTCTCCAATGAGCCCTTGTTTCTGGTAGGAATGTCTTTAGAAATCTAGTTCTGCCTGCTCAGTATGCTCCATACTGAGCCACTGCCTGGAGTCCCTGCCTCGAGAAGAAAGGTACTGAGATCTTCAAGAAAGTGTGCTGATGGCTCTGGAGGACACAAATAAAACTGCTAATGGGCAGTTTTTCAAAGCAGCGTAATAAAAAGGTGCAAAATGGTATAGATAAGGTCCTAGAAGGCCTTCTGCAGGAGAGGTTAAGAAATGGATTTGGGTACACTGGAAAAAATAAATAAAAAGGTAAGTAAAAAGGTATCTGTTAGCAAGGAGGAGAGGACATTCTCTCCAGGGGAAGGATGTTTATGGAAGTAGGAGCAAGCTGAGGCATGTGTGTTACAGCAAGTAACCACAGCCTTGCAGTGGTGAAGAGTCTGAGTACAGAAATACAAGGAAATAAAATGATTGTTAGCAGGGCCAGAGACTTTGTATTCCACTGAGTATATTTTTTTTAAATGTAAATACCTCCATTTGTTTTTTTGTTATAAAAAGCAGTGCATGATCTTTGCATAAATTTAAAACAGAAGTGTTTAAAGTAAAAGCTGTGTCATGATTGTATCCTAAGAATGTGTTACAGTTTGGTTTATTATCTTTTCAGACTTTTATATATTTATTACATAGAGGTTAAGAGCATGGAAACTGTCTCAAGAGAGCCTGCATTTAAAACCTAGCTTTGCCATTAATGAGCTGTGTGGGCTTTTTTTAACGTGTTAATTTTTCTGTGCTTCAGTTTTCTCATCTGTTAAATAGGAAATAATAGAATCTACCCTGTAGAGTTGTGAGGATTAACGGTGCATATAGTACTGCCTAAATCAGTGCTTGGCATACGGTCAGCATTCATGTGTTACTTGTTGTTTTTATGTTTTTGAAACAAAACCAGAATCATTGTTTTGTATAACATACAGCTTTGTAACTTAACTTATTTAAAAATGAATTTCTTTTTTCTACAGGTAAAGAACACATAGAGACGTTACTATCCTAACCATTTTTATGGGTACTTTTCAGTGGTGTTTATTATATTTGCATTGTTGTAGAACATATCTCAAGAACTTCTTTAATCTTGCAGAACTGAAACAGCTCATTAAACAGCTCTCTTTTGCTTGCTCCACGCAGCCCTGATAACCACTGTTCTGCTTAACTTGTGGAGAACAGCATGAGTATTTTAAAAGAAACATTTTCCAGGTGATTCGAGGACCTGTTCAGGACTGAGAACCGTATTACCCCATATCAGCTCCTACAACTTGGTAGATATCTCTTGGTGTTAAGAAAAAGTGGGGTAAAAACTTAACCATTCTAGTTTTAGTAGGTACTCTGTAGCCAGTGCTTTGGTGCAGTGAAATAGGTGGAAAGCAGGGTAGTGAGACAAAGCGCTGTCAAAGAAGTGCTGAATAAATACATGTGCCCTGTTGTTAGGCATGGGGTGGGATGAGGTATGGTGTGGACACTTTATGAAGGTAGCATTTGTAACAGACTGAAGGGATAGGTTAAAACTTGTGAGGACAAGATGTGAATATGAGTGTCAGGAACAGATAGACGAGGTCGTGCAAGGGAAAGGACAGTGTGGTATTCTCTGGGGGAACTCTCATCCTAGTTTAGTTAGGTTGTTGGTACATTTTTCAGAGATAAGGAAGGAAAGGTTGCTCAGGTAAGAGTCAGAGGTTGATTCTTCATGGTGTGGAGAATAAGTCACTCACGGGTTTTGAGTGGTCCTAGTCAGGTAAAGAAATGGGAGAAGAATGAGATTGTGGTATAAGGAAGGAACAGTGTTCAGTCTTCAAGAGTTACTAGGAGGCACAGAATGTACTTGATGCTGTCAGGGGTCTTGAAGACTGTGCCCTTGTTACTTCATGGCCTCAGCAAGTAAGAGGATGGCGGGTGTCCTGAGAAGTATTTATTATGAATACTTTGATTCCTTCATTTCCTCAAATATTCATATATTTTGAAATACAAATCTTTAGCTAGGTAAGCTGTTTTGTGAGACAGTTCCTCAGTTTATTTAATGAGAATAATCCTATTAGTCCTCTTATTAAAAAGGTGGGATTTGATGTAGGTCTCACAAACCAAGTACAAAACACTCTGAAATCCTCTGAGGAAAATACAGGGCTATTTATTTGAATAGCTGCTTTTCAGTGAATGTGATGAATTTCAGCATGTTTATTAATGGTTGATGATAGCTACATTGAAATTTTAATTGGGAGAGAAATTGACATGGTTTGACATTGATCCAGTGCACTGTAAGCTTTAGAACACCAGGTAGTCTGAAAAATGTAAAACATGTTCTGCTTTTTTAGGAGTAAGTTGATAATCTTGTTAATCCCCACCCCCCCGCCCCGAAATAGAATCAAGGAGGGTTATTTCTAAATCTTGGCAGTTTTTCCATAGCTGTGACTTTTTAGAGTAGATATGAAAAGAAAATAGTTTACCATGAATACTTAAGGTGGGAACCAAAACTTAACTGTTGGTCTTTGCACATCATCTTGGGCTTTTTACTTTCCCCAGTATGAAGTGACAATCAAGGAGAATCATTTTGAAATATGGTTCCTTTAAAAAACTTACATTGCTTTTAGTTGGTTCACAGTTTATTAGAGAATCAAATTAAGAGAGATCACCATGAAATAGATTATTAATTGAATTGTAGAGGCAGTACATGCTAAAGGGTTTAGAGGATGTGTCATTTCTCACTGGGGAACAGGAGGAGTTTTACAGAAAACGTTGTATTTAAAATCATTTGTTGTTATCTTCTGAACTCTTGAAGGAAAGTATGATTTGAATGGAGAGGAGGAAGGCATCTGATTATTGAAGCTTAATTGCTTTGAAAGATAAGATATGTATGAAATTGGGCATAGGTCAGAGTGGTACCACCTCCTGCTCCTGTCCCAGTCAGAGCCCCTCTTTTTCTGTTTAAATACTAAAGAGTTCTAGATTTCTTTTTACAAGAGTTCTGTGATCAGTAGGGGTAAAAAGAAAAACTTGGCACCTACTCTGATACACTCCAGATGGTATGCATTTGCAATTAGAATAAAAAATTCTTTGTTTATTTAAAATTCAAGAAGATTTGATGATTGAATTTTTGGATGTTGTCATGTTGTAAATAACATTACCTTCTGAATGGAGAAACTTGGAATAGTCAACAAATAATGCTGAATGTTTAGATGTGCCCACTGTAAGAGGTGAGTCACAAGAACGACAACATTAGGAAGGATGTGAGATTGATGAGAAAAGAAGGAATAACATGATTGTCTTTGCTGATGCTTGCCTGACAAGCCTTGTTCACCATAAGGTGACGTCCCCCAGGAAGAGGTTGAAAGAGACGAGCTGTGTATTTTGGCCACTGGGGGGATACCCAGTTGTGGAGCAAAGAGCAGGCTGTCCAGTTGGTCACACTGTGAGCAGAAAGTATAAACACATTGCCTTAATGCTGTATTAATTGGTTTAAATCTACTTTAAGTGACAAGATGCCTTAACTCAGAAAACAATTTGTCTTTTAGAGAGAATCTTCCTGCAGCTGGAAAACGGCATTCAGCTTAAAATACTGGCTGTAGAAAAGGAACTTAAATATATGTGCACTGGACATTTTAGAGATTATGCCAGTTATTATGTATTCAATATGGCTTTGATTCTTGAAAACACATGCATATGGCTTAGAAACAAATATTCTAATACCAGGTATCTCTTAACCTGGTGTTAGTTTTTCAATTGTTACTGAGAAATCGACAGAACATTGAATAAGTTTAAGGTATTGTTGTACAGTCACTAAGTCGTGTCCGACTCTTTGTGACCCCATGGACTGTAACCCGCCAGGCTCCTCTGTCCATGGGATTCTTACTGGAGTGGGTTGCCATATCCTTCTCCAGGGGATCTTCCCAACCCAGGGATTGAACCCAGGTCCTCTGCATTGGCAGGCGGATTCTTTTTACTACTGAGCCACTAGGGGAGCCCATTAAGGTATACAACATAATAATTAGATATTGTATACTTTGTGAAACAGTTACTACAATAAGTTCAGTTATTGTTCATCACCTCACAGTTTCAGTTTTTTTCCCTTGTGATGAGAACTTTTTAAACAACTTTCAAATATACAATATTGTTAGCTATACTCATCGTGTTGTACGTTATATCCCCAGAATTTGGTTTTCTTTCCACCACTTTAAACTGATTATTTTGGCATTCAATTCCATATCTCTAAAAGACATGGTGTATTTCTCTGTCTCGATTATTTGGTTTAGGCCTTGTCACTAGGTTTCCTGTGATGGAGGAAGAGAGTTTGGCAGTTATACTCCTCACATGCCATGTGGCTCTCTTCTGACTTGTAAAGTGGTTTTGAGTCATGTAGTCTACTTGCCACTTAATAGTTGTGTGACCTTGGGCAGGTAGGTCATTTAGTGTGGCTCAACTTTTCTCATCAGTAAAATGAGTACTGTATATATAGTATCTACTTCATAGGATTCTTAGGACTTAACATATGTGAAGTAGTTGGAATAGTGACTAGCACATAGTAGGCTCTACATAAGTATTATGTATTATTGTTACGGTATAATTACTTTTCCTTCCTTGTACAACTCCATTCACTTAGCTTTCTGTGTAGTAAGTCCCCCTACATACGAACCTTGGAGAGTTGCAAACTTTAAAAGATATGAACGTATGTTTGCACGTCCAGTTGTGTTTAAATTCATGTGTCTGGTTGTCACATGCGTCCTCCACACGAGGCTGTGCTTTTGTTTACTTTACTGTAAAGTACTGTTGCCATGCAACATCAGGAGATTACTAATGAAGACCTGATGGAATCGGAGGCCCAGAGAAAGGACCAAGAGAGACAAGAGGAAGAAGTAATTGAAGAACCAAAGAGATTCACAACATGGGAAATGGCAAGGGGATTTTCTTTATTTGAGGAGGCGCTGTTAGTTTTTGAGGCATAGGACCCAAACGAAGAACGGTACGTGAAGGTTGCAAAATGCCGTCCAGTGTTCCGGCTTGTCTGTGATAGGAAAAAAAAGAGATACTGCCTAGACATTGCTGGATTGTAGTTTTAAGAGAGTAGATAGAACTGAAAACATCAAGGAGCCAGAACCTGTGCCATCCGTGTCAAGCATGAGTGAAATTGCAGCTTCCCTCCGTGCTGCTGCTGGCGACCGTTCCGCTCTGCGGTCTCTCGCCGCCGCTGCCTCCTTGTCAGTAACTCTTGTTGCGCGTTTACTCAGTGCCCGCCCCTGTGTGCCAGCTGTTGTTCTGTACTACTGTACTTTTCAAGGTACTGTGCTATAAGATTAGAAATGATTTTTTTGCATTTTTTGTTTTTTTTTTTTTATGTATTATTTGTGTGAAAAGTATTATAATCCTATTACAGTACAGGACTGCATAGCTGATTGTGTTAATTGGGTGCTTGCGCTAACTATTGGACTCACAAACCTGCTCTTGGAACGAACTTGTTTGTATATAGGGGGCTTGCTGTAACCTGTAGACGTTTTGTAGATAATCTTTATCAAGCTGAGGAAATTCTCTTCTATTTTACTGAGAGTTTTTATTATGAGTGGTGGCTGATTTTTGTTTCCAACCGTATTGTGGATTTTTGTTTCATCTTGCACTTATGTTACCTTCTGCTTTATGTATTTTGAAGCTCTGTGGATATATACAATTTAAACTGTTATATCATCTTAGTTATTTGACCTTTTAAAAAAATCATTACGTAATTTTCCTCTTTATCCTTAGTAATTTTCTTTGTTATTGTCATACTGGTCCTGAGGCTCTGTTTTTTATTTTTATTATTTTTTTAATCTTTTCTGTGTTCAAATGGGATAGTTCCTTTGGTCTTTTAAGTTCACTGAATTTTTCCTGTCATCTCCATTATGCTACTGGATGCTGCTGCTGTGCTTAGTCAGTTGGGTCTGACTCTTTGTTGGTAACCCCTTGGGCTGTAGCCTGCCAGGCTCCTCTATCCATGGAATTCTTCAGGCAAGAATACTGGAGTGGGTAGCCTTTCCCTCCTCCAGGGTATCTTCCCAACCCAGGGACGGAACCCAGGTCTCCTGCATTGCAGGCAGATTCTTCATCAGCTTAGCCACCAGGGAAGCTTGGCTATTGTATTTTTCTGTTTTATAATTTTCATTTGGTTTTTCTGTGTATCTTTGGGAATATTTTCTTTTTTCCCATTGGTATAAGAGTGTTTTTGGTTGATTGTTGGAGCGTTTTAATAATAGCTGCTTTAAATTCTGTCAGTTAATGCCAACATTGGTGTCAGCTTAGCACTGGTGTCTGTTGACTCACTTCCCTTATAAATTGAGATTGTCTTGGTTCTTTATATGCTGGATAATTTTAGATTGTATCCTGTGGGAAGTTTTGCATATTATGAAATCTCGAGTCTTGTTTAAATCTTGTGGAGAATGTTGATATTTTGAGTTTTAGCTGGCCACTAACTCATCTGGTTAGGTTCAGCCTGCAAGTCCTGACCTGCCTTCTTTGGTTCCAGTGTCCGTGCAGTTTTCAAAGCCTCTGCAGCGCCATTCACATCTGTCCCTGAGACCTGAATGATGGTCTCTGCTAGTTCTGTTCTCACACACATCAGTAGTTCATATTATGAACAACGTGATGGGGTCATTTTAGGGAGCTCCTTCCTTGGGAATTCTCGTTTTTGGTCCTCTGGCCAGAAAGCTGGGGTTGTAGGTACCTACCTTTGCTGTATGTCACAACTGTGCCTTTGTCTGGGCCAAATGACAGGAGGACACAGACAGAAGAAAGTAAAGGGGTTTGGCCCCATCCTGTCTGGACTGCAGCTTTACTGATGAAAGAGATACCTCCTGCTCAGCACTTTGGTTCCTAAACTCTCATGTGTTGGGTTCACTTGGGGTTTCGGGTGTGAGAGGACAGGGACGAGAAGAGAAGGTGGGCTGTACTCTGAGCACTAGGGGTTGCCTTTTCTGTTCCTTGAGCCAGAATTGGAAGGCTTCTGGACCACTCTGTGTGCCCTGGTGCTCACCTCCATGTTACTCCTGGTGATTTGGGTGGGGGAGGATGGTAAACTCATCGCCAGCTCAGTGGTTCCTCCGAACTCCACGAAGTCCATGAGTCTGACTTTTGTCTCCTTTGCAGCGTGGCTCCTGATGTCTCTGCTCAGTGCTATTCTGTGGCCATGCCGCCTAGCTGGTGGGATCTTAGATCCCTGGCCAGGAATGGAACCTGACCCACGGCGGTGAAAGCGCTGAGTCCTAACCACTGGACCACCAGGGAGTTCCCAAGCTCAGTGTTTTTTAAATTTAAAAAAACAAAACAAAACAAACCCAAACCTGCCTTCCTATTTGCTTTTGCATCTGCATAGCGTATAACTCTGCCCAAGGTTAGTCACAGGTTGTGCTCACACCCCTTGAACTGGCACGCTGTTTGTTGTTCTTGGTGTTCTTTGCTGCTTTGGCCGGAAAGTCTGTTCAAACTTGAGGTTGTTCCCACTCTTGGACCCCTTCTGTGATGTGCAGGTTCCCTGAACAGTGGTGCTGGGCTGTACCTAGTCTCTCAGTTGTTTCTGACTCTGAGACCCCATGGACTGTAGCCCGCCAGCCTCCTCCTGGGATTCTCCAGGCAAGAAGACTGGAGTGGGTTGCCATGCCCTCCTCCAGGGAATCTTCCCAATCCAGGGTCAAACCCAGGTCTCCCGTACTGTGGGCGGATTCTTTACCGACTGAGCCATGAGGGAAGCCGGAATGGTGATGCTCATTAGCTACAAAGCCCACAGTCATCACTAGCTGCCTAATGGCCGTAAGTTTTCATCAGCTAAGAATTCAGGGCAGGGTTGATGCACACATTGAAGGTATATAGGTGTACCATCTTTTCAAATTCCAAATTTAAATTGCTTTTAAAAATAATAAAATGGATAATAATTAGAATTGAGCACTTGTTATTGACCACACATTTTTACACAGTTTTCCCTACGTTACAGTTGAGGAAAGTGGGGCTTAAAGATATTAAGATTTTTTCCTCTATGTTGTACAACTTATAAGTGATCAAGCTAAGGTACAGGTCTGACCTCAAAGTCCATGATTTTTGCCATTGCCTGAAACTTAGTTTAGAAAGTCATGTGAGTTTTAAGTTGTTCCTACTTATAAGCCCTTTATGAAGTATGTATTATCCTTAGTAATAAGCAGGCGGTGGATTTTTTGTAACATTTTAAATGCTTCTTTTACCTCTCCTCTCTGATGTTCTTTCCCCCTCCCTTTCTTGATTTAAATTGGTATGTAAACTTCTGTGTTCTCTAAATTGAATCAGTTGGGATAGAGATGTTATTTTATTTAAGGAAATATGCGTCAGCTTCTGTGAGGGTAAAAAAAGATGCTGGGTGAGGCAAAAGTATTTTGTTCACATAACCTATTTAGAAAAGCTTTATAAATAGGTTGTATCAGGTTGCCAATTATATAAAGGAAGATCTTATTTTGTAATTTTGATGTGCATAAATTTAGTTACCACAGATTAGTTAAAACCAGTCTCCCAACCACACAGGTAATGAGGTGAAGTACATGAGACTTTACCGCTAGCTATTCATTCCTCAGATGACCTTGGAAATCACAGCCCTGCATCTTGATTAGTGAGCGACTGGCCCCTCTACTTTTTTCAAAGCCTGTCAGTGATTGGTCCCTGGGCATCTGTCACTTGGTTCTCTTGTAGACAGCAGAGCCTGTAGTTGCCTAGCTTTCTTGTTCTCCAGTGATAAACTTATATGACACTTTACAAAAATGAATCATTTGAAAGAAGGAATTGGCTAAGAGGAAAATGCAACAAAGAAACGCTAGGTGTTACTGCTGGATGTGAAACCTAAGTGGAACATAAATGGAATTGTAGAAGAAATAGCTGGCTGTGGGGATGTTGACCGAATGAATGCCCACCATTCTAGAGACTCTAGGCATGCAGTCAGAGGAACTCAGAAACAGGCTGGTTATTATAAATGAGGAAAATGATTGTGATGAAAGGAATCAATAATGTCTTCAGGGAAGGAACATCAATAAAAACTTTACATTAAAGGAACTCTCAGAGGTATTGAAAGTACAAAGAATACAATTTGGAAGCTGTTGCAAACCTAGAAAGTATACCAAGCATGAAAAAGATGCTCACTCCATCTGCTGAGTTATTCAGTGAGAAGAAGGCACACAAGTTTAGATTAGTCCTGATCAGTTTTTTTTCAACATCTTATTTATTTTTAATTGAAAGATAATGTTTTACAGTATTGTCTTGGTTTCTGCCGTACATCTGATAAGTTTTTGAATAAAAAAGTAAAATACTCTAATTTTCAACATATCTAATGTTTTAAATTACAGTATACTAAACAAATTTTTCAAGTTTCCTGTATATTATAACCTAGAGTAAGAGAGTTTTTAATGTTTTGGCAAAAAGTTTTAAAGATCATGAAACAATTTTCTGGTTGATTTTGAAGGTTGCTTTTTATGGTTACAGATTGTACAATGGTTTTTAATGGTTCTATACTACTATGCATAGCAAGGATTGCCTGTATTAAAAGCCAGTGTTTTGGAATTCTTCAGAACCATTCTGTGTACTAATAGGAGTTTTAATTTTGGTTTTGTTGATGGAGATCAGGGATGCATAACCAAGTTATCAGGTTGTTCTTTTGTTTAAAACCCTTTCATGGCTTCCGTTATCATTAGAATAGAGCAGACTCTTCAGTGTGATCTGACCCCTGCCTCTGTATTTAGTTCTTGTGTTCTACCTCTTCTGTGTATTTTACTTTTTAGCCCTTAGGACTTAGGAAAGTGAAAGTGTTAGTCGCTCAGTTGTGTCTGACTCTCTGTGACCCCATGGACTGTAGCCCACCAGGCTCCTCTGTCCACGGAAGTGTCCAGACAAGAATACTGGAGTGGGTCACCATTTCCTCCTCCAGGAGATTTTCCGGACCCAGGGAGCGAACCTGGGTTTCCTGTGTTACAGACAGATTTTTTACCATCTGCGCCATCAAGGAAGCCCGTAGGCTTCCTTAGGATTAAACTATGTATTTAATCGTGTAATTAGCCATGTAATATTTGCCTCCAATGGACCTGTATTGTTTACTACTGAATGCCCAGCACCTGTGTACATATAAACATATGCACACACGTCCATTCATTCATCCATTTCCTTCTCCAGTATCAATATACAGTGCATGTTATACCTGCAGGGCACTCTGTACATTATATGTGCATAGATATATTTTTTCCTGTGGAGAAGAATGGTTACTTTCCCAAGATTCTCAAAGGATTCAGTGGTCTGAAAAAGTCAAGTATTGCACTATAGGAATTGATACAGTGAAATGAATACTCAGCCTAGATGGTATCATTAAACATTAAAGATGTTCAGTTTCCAGTCTTAAACTGCATTTGAATATTTGGACATATAAGATATTATATATAGCCCTGAACAAGCATTTAAAACTACTGCATTGTCTGTAGAACATAAAATTCATTTTAAAAATTCTTATCTGTGTTGGGATATACTAACATAATAGTGATAGATGATGAACTGGGTATCAAACTACTATAAATCATGGAGGAATATGTAAATTTTTCCTCATTTTTTTTTCCTCCTAGTGTGTGATTCAGAGAAGGCAATGGCACCCCACTCCAGTACTCTTGTCTGGACTATCCCATGGACAGAGGAGCCTGGTAGGCTGTAGTCCATGGGGTCGCTAAGAGTTGGATATGACTGAGCGTTTTCACTTTCACTTTTCACTTTCATGCTTTGGAGTAGGAAATGGCAACCCACTCCAGTGTTCTTGCCTGGAGAATCCCAGGGATGGGGGAGCCTGGTGGGCTGCCGTCTATGGGGTTGGGTCACACAGAGTTGGACACGACTGAAGCGACTTCAGCAGCAGCAGCAGCAGCAGCAGCAGTGTGTGATTGCTCCATTGGTTCAGGGTTCTTTTCAAATACTTCAAAATAATTTGGTAACATAAAATTGAAATATAACAATGACTAAAATGTTTCCAGTTAAGGAAGGTGACACTGATTTTCATGTTTGTTCTTTTTAGGAATGTTTTAAAGGAAGTTGGGCAACTCACAAGTTACTGCATAAGAAAGCAAGTAAGTAAAGTTACACATCTCTATACTGTTTTTCATAGAAGTGACTTCTTGCAGTAGACAAGAATTCTTACACCTCTGTAAGTGTGTATTTGAATGTTCTGACAGTATATAATCCCAGAAGCTAGAATTAGGGCAATTTTGTGCTTTGTGGTGTTCAATCATGTAAGTAAAATGTGACTGAGTAATACCTTTGTTAATGTTTTATTGCATATGTACCATGAAAACACGAGATGGTTGCTACGATAGTTGGATTGGCTTGACCAGTACCAGAGAATGTCCTGATCTTGGCATCTGGCGCCCACTCTGTCCTGTACTTCAAGCATTTGCGTGTTGCAGGCAGGGGCGCAGGAGCTCCATTTAATCAGATTGCTTTTGTTTTTGTGTAGTGTCCATTTCAATTGCTTTGTCTAACTCAGAATTGTATCACTTTGTTTTTTTTGGTGTTTTAATGTTATTACCTGTAGCCTGATGTTTAATTTTCTTTTTTGAAGTTCCTTTGTGAAACACCACAAAGTGAAACTATTGGCTACTTTTTTAGCTATTGCTGTCAGCCACACTGATCTATCACTGATTCAAGTCATCTTTCCTGCTTTGGCAACTCATCCTATAAATTTAAGCCTTTAGGGTGGCTAGCTCAAGACAACTCATCACAATTACTTGAAAATTGACAAGGGCTTTTTGTTCTTATAGCATTGCCATCCTCATGGATGAAGGACTGGCAGATGGTACATGGTTCTTGGTATAAGGTTTCTTTTTCAACTTAACTGATTTTGGTATTTTTAGTTCATCTACTTTATATTTTTAAGGAATTTGCTGATTTAGTAAAGTTTGGTAGATTGTTTTATATTTATATACCTTCAAAATCTCATTGAGATCAATTTAACCACCATTTGAAGGAAAAGGAAATAAAAATTTAAAAAGACATTCTGTGGTTATAGAAAGTGAAGTCTGCATTTAGTGGAAGTGCTAAGGCTATTGTGGGAGGAAATATGGTTAGAGATGAGGAAAAGTGATTGTGAGTAAATGAGTTTAAAAAAACATAAATGACAGGATTTGTTACCTCAAAGGGTAGAGATAGGTTTAAATATGCCACTTTATTTTATTTACTCATACTTTAAATACTGTGCATCAGATGTGTTAGGTAATTTTAGAGCTCTTTGAGCCAATTATTAACATTTATTACCCAGGAACTTCTGGAGGAAGGCATGGCAACCCACTCCAGTATTCTTGCCTTAAGAATCCCGTGGACAGAGAAGCCTGGTGAGCTACAGTCCATGGGGTCACAAAGAGTCGGACATGAGTGAGAACCTAGCGTGCTCGCAGGCACCCAGGAACGTAAAGCATAGGGAACTGAAGGATTGAGGTGAAAGAGTATGCTACTAAAAGAACTTGAAATGAGTCTCTTCTCCAAGTGTTTACCAGCTCAGTGAAGTGTGCTTGTTTCTTCAGTATTGGGTTTCTGAAGATAGGACTATTTTATTATGACTTATACTACAAGACAGTTAAACAGCTGGTGTTCCCGAAGTAATTTTTACTGTATTGGACTGAAACTACTTGTGTTTTATGTACATCTCTGGAGTTTAGTATGATGCCGTGTTTCAGATTGTGCCCTCTTGGATCTGATGGGATTAGGTTCACTGGGTGAGCCTAATATTCTTGGTCCCTTTGGGTGGTGTTGGGTAGAGTCAGCCCTCAGGTGGCCAGTCCTGTATTTTTCACACCCTAATAACCATAGTGGGTGACAGTCTTAGAGGAGGGGATGGTGTGGGGAAACATGATCTCCAGAGCTAAGGAGAGTATTGAGAAAGGGAATAGGGGAAAAAAGAAATAAGAGCTAGGGTTGGGCTGGGAAGCAACCAGAGCGGCTTAAAAGATAGCTCCTTAGTCCAAGAAATAATAGTGAGATAACATAGCAAATAGTTCTGTGTACTGATCTCTAATTAAAGATGACTGAGTCGTATTTATGTTCATGTGGCATAATGGTCTGTAATTTGCTTTTATATCTTTGACTGGATCTGGCATTAGAGTAATCCTGGGCTCATAAAATGGGAAATGTCTCCTCCCCTTCTTTTTTCTGGAAAAGGTTGTGTAGTATTGGTATTATTTCTTCAGAAAATGTTTGCTGGAGTTCGCTAATGAAATAGTTAGGACTTGGAGGAGTTTTCTTGGTTGCAGAAGTTAATGAGGCCTTAGGAAAGTTCCAAATGTGAGTTAAAGAGCAACATTTATTTTTCTTGTGTCCTAGGGAAGAAGACCACTTGGCTGTAACATCTTGGAAAGCCTGATGTTACAATGGCTTTAATGCTGATGCTTGAGTGCATTTTTCCTATGCATACCTACTGCCAGAGTTTACGTAGTATTAGCATTTGCCTTTGGTCTGATCTGTGTAAGTTGTAGCACTTCACATCTCAATACTGTATTAGTATATACTTTTACACTTACCACTAACACACTTTCTTTGTCGCCGATTTTCCTAAAGTAAAAAGGTGGATGTGTTTGACAAGTGTCTTTTGAATAGCCAAAAATGTGGTATAAAAACTCACTTAAAAAAAGAGCATCTCTATGGGAATTCTCTGGTGGTCCAGCTGGACACAGTGCTTTCGCTGCCGTGGCTGATGTTCAGTCCCTGGCTGGGGAACTAAGATCCCCACAAGCCACGTGGCACAGCCAGAACAAACCAACCACCTCTAAATAATACTTTTTCTTCTACTCTTCTGCCCTTCCAAGCTAGTGTGCTTGAGTTTTGGATTGTACAGGGAAGAGGTTAGGTAATATTTCAGAACTGGTTGCAGCAAGCTTTGTGAGCATGGATTACCCTAAGCCTCACCTCCAAACTACCGAAATCATGGGTTTCTTGTGAGGGTTAAATGGGCAGTAATTAGTAAGTGCTCAGCAGCCATTTATCAGGAGAACTGAGTCAGGATTGTGGTCAGAAAATTCTGTCCCAGGCAGAGCTTAGATACGGGCAGTTTTTTGTGAAATCTGACTGGAGGAGGCCACGTGTTTTAGAGAAAGAAGAATGTGATGTGTAATACTTGAGATCTGACCTTGTACGAATCGGGTTCTCTCCGACACCACCTGCAGCTTACCTGGCCCTGTTGCATGGTGATGTTTGAGAGACAACTTACAGGTGTTTTTTTTGCTGGCCTATGCTTTCACAGTCTTTGTGAGAAGAGCAGTTAATGTGCAATTTTGTTACCAACCCCCAGTCCAATTTCTGTTTATTGGATTTCTGTTACGTGTCTAGGACTTAGGGGCTTAGATCAAATTTATCCTTAAATAGTTTAATTTATTTTGGAAGAATGACTTTCCCTAAGTAAATTACACCTAGAGATTAGAAAAGAACTTGCCATATGTCATTCTTGTCTAGCTAGCTTTTGGGTTATAATGCTTGTTTGAGGTCTGCTTTGAATTCTCTTGAAAATTGATTGTGGACAGTTCAGAATCCAGATCAGTAGGAAGCTTTGAAAGGTTTTACATCCTTCCTTTTCCCTGCATTCTCCCTTGGAATATGTTAAAGCAGAAAGCCTGCATCTTGATTGCTATTCTGTGCTATATTTCTGGTGAAAATTATTCTTGAGTTTCATAATTCAGACAGAAGCACTTGGTGCTATCACAGCCAAAGCAGGTTATCAGGCCTGCATTTAAAACTATTTTCTATAATGTTTGGGGGCTTCCCTGGTGGCTCTGACGGTAAAGTGTTTGTCTGCAGTGCAGGAGACCTGGGTTCGATCCCTGGGTCAGGAAGATCCTCTGGAGAAAGAAATGGCAACCCACTGCAGTACTCTTGTCTGGAAAATTCCATGGATGGAGGAGCCTAGTGGGCTACAGTCCATGGGGTCGCTAAGAGTTGGACACAACTGAACGACTTTACTTTCACGTCACTATAATGTTTAACCCCAGTGGCAATGAATAGAGTCCATTTTTGTCCTGGAATGAAAAACAGCTTTCCTATTGACATTAGCATTCACAGAGGCTTTCTTGAGCTTCATAGGGGAGAAAAATACCTAAAATTCAGTAGCGTAGTAGAGCTTTTCTTTCTCTTTTCTCTTCTTATTCTTTTCTATTCTTTTACTTCATATGTACTATTATAATTATATTTTCTTCCAAAATAATGTGAATGGATTGGTTGTATTTTTACATTCTTGTCAATTGCACATCAAGGGTCTTTCACGCCTAAGTTGACCACGTGCTTTGTGGAGAGAATACTCTACTAGTAAGCAGCATTTCCACATTTCTCTGCCCATGTGAACCAAAATTCCCCCGTTCCTTCATCTGTAAAATGAGAAAATGAGACTAGATTATCTTTCTCTGTTGTTGTTGATAACTTTAGTCACCATGCTGTACATTATATTCCCAGGACTGACTGACCACATGACTGGATTTTTGTACCTTTTGACCACCTTCACTCATTTCACCATTCCTCTTTGGCTTAAAATATCTATTCTCCCATTTTGTATTTTAGATAGATCACTTAAAGGGGAGTTTTTTCCCTAAAATTATTTGAAGCCTGACTTTTAAAAGGAAAAGATTGGTATGCATTGAGAAGTATATAGGCTGTTACTTGGTGTGGGAGGGATTTGAATTCCTGCTGTTTAAAGTCTCAGGTTAGTAGTTCTATTTTAGTTTGTAGATAGAGCAGTGTGCTCAGATACCATTGAGGGTATGTTCTGTGTGAAAAAGATTTTAGGTGCATTTCAGTTAATGCAGCATTATATATTATTAACTAACCTGGGTTTATTAACTAACCTGGGGTCTTTGGTTCTTATATTTCTAATGAATTTTCAGTAACTTTTGATTGATTATTCCCTCCCCTTATCTTTGCCTTTTCCTACTCCCTTCTATTACTCCCTTACATATTACTACTTTTCTAAAATTTTTTTACTGTGATATAGTTCTACTTTAATTTAATATAGTTCTTCCTTCTGTTACCTCCTTCCTGAAAAAAAGCAGACGATACTCATAAAATTTTCAAAGCAACTAAAAATGTTTACTTGACAGTCTGTCATCAGCTAAGTGAGAAGTTGTTTTTTTTTTTTTAAACTTTAAATTTGCTTGGGGATTATTTAGAATCTGTTCTTTTAGTAAAAGCATGGAACCCATTTCATAATGTCTGCCCTCAGCTGGGAAGTTTTGACTAGGCTCATGTTTTATATTTCAAAAAACAGGCTTCCTGTAAATTGACATTGTAGAGAGAATGCATTTAGCATTTATTTGAGAAAAGGAGTTTGACCACGTGCTGTTCCTATTCAACATTGTGTAAAAACTGATAATATGTTTAGTTTGGGCTTTTTCTCCCAAGACACTTAGATCTTTCAGGAGGCAGAGGGTTGTGGATAGAGCAAGAACATAGTATTTTGGGGATTCAGGTTAAGGTGGAAGTTTGCTTGATTTTGTGCCTGGGCTCTTTGGCTTGGCTTTCAAGTATGTGATTGTTAAAAATATGCTGCTGCTTAGTGGCTTGAGTGCTGAGGCATTTCTTTCTCTAATTCATCCGTCCATCTCCCAGAAGATGAAAAGGCCAAGCGAGAAGTGTCTTCCTGGACTGTAGAAGGTGATATCAATACTGATCCATGGGCAGGTTATCGATATACTGGAAAACTCAGACCCCATTATCCACTGGTGAGTAAATAAGGTAATAAAAATTTAATATTTTTTTAAACCAGTCTTCATAATTTTCAGTTTCCTAAAAATGGTTCTTATAATTTGTATTCCGATTCTGAATCATGTGCTTAGGATTAAGGTTACATTCTAGCTTTTTAGCTTTCATGGTATGTTGTTTACAAGTTAGTAGGGATAATTGCCAGTCATGAAGCAGAAGAAATTTTAGATTAAGGATCAAGACTTCCTTAATTAAAAAAAAATGAGGTAGAATAGATATTTTTAGGTCAGGATAATGGGAGTATATATTACTACTATTCTAAAATTTTTTTACTGTGATATAGTTCTACTTTAATTTAGATAAGACTTTTCTGCCCCTCTTGCTCCTTCCTGTGTTTTTGGCGGACTGACTTCAGAGTCTTAACCTCGGAATTGATTTAAGTTGAAATTTGTCATTCTGAAATATTTAAATTCTTTTTACTGTTGTCTTTTTATTAAAGAAGTACATCTTTAATTTTTAAAATTTGGAAAAATGTAAGAAAGTCTCTTTAATCGTAGTTTCCAGAGATAATGACCAGGAACATAACGGTGCACATTTACTTCGAGACAACATTTCGTTATTGCTTCGGTTCACGGATTTGTTTGGAACAACACAGGCGCCTCCCCTGTCTGTGTGCAATCACAGATCTTCAGTGCCCTCTGGCACTCTCTCTGTCGCTTACATGTTCTGGGAAGGGGCATGACAGTAGCACCAGGAAAGTAAAGCTCAGTCCTCACGAAATAGACATGTTGTGATATTTAAGATGTCCTGTAAAACTTTTTTTTTTTTTCATTTAAATGAGATGAATGAACTTTTTTATTTGGTATTTATCCCCCCACTTTTATTTGCATTGTTAGTAGATTTTAATAATGAAAGTTACTTTCACATTTGAATCGGATCCAGCTAACTTCTTTGTTGTTTTCAGATGCCAACAAGGCCAGTGCCAAGTTATATTCAAAGACCAGATTATGCTGATCACCCTTTAGGTAAATTCTGCTCTGCTGTTTCTTCATATTTTCAGTTTATGAGCTTGATGACTACTGCAAAGGAAAAGAGTACTTTTTTAGTAGAAAATTTTCATTGCTGCATTTCTAGTATTTTTTTTCCAAGATAAACTAGAATATTTGAATTAAAAATTCTTTCCTCACACTAGAAATCTAATCAGTTCTGAAGACATTGTTTATATAGCTGTTAAAGGCTACATCCAACATAATACTGTATTTTGTGTTGTTATATCAAATTCTAGCTTTTAAAAAAAAGTTATTTTAACATGTTCTCCTGCCTTAATTAAATAATATCTGTTTACATAAAAGCAGATGGTGGAGGTCCTGAGTGCATGCCTAACTAAAGATTCTGTATTGTAGCAGTAATAGAAATAGTAGTAATGGGATGATAATAATAGTAATAGTGATGCTGATGATTCTATAATTGATACTTATTTTTTCATAACTGTGTGTCAAACATTGTGTCAACTTCTTTACGTGTATTACTCCATTTTATACTTTGAGCACTCCTGTGGTGGGTTCTATTGTCTTCTCCATTTTATATTAATTATAGTGAGACACAGAGAAGATAGGTAATTTGCAGCATGGTGGTGGTTTAGTTGAGAAGTCGTGTCCATCTCTTGCAGCCCCATGGACTGTAGCCTACCAGGCTCCTCTGTCCATGAAACTTCCCCAGGTGAGAATACTGGAATGGTTTGCCATTTCCTACTCCAGGGGATCTTCCCTCCCCAAGGATTGAACATCAGTCTCCTGCATTGTAGGCAGATTCTTAACACTGAGCCACCAGGGATGCCCAATTGGCAGCATCAGTTCAGTTCAGTTCAGTCACTCAGTTGTGTCCGACTCTTTGCGACCCCATAAATCGCAGCACACCAGGCCTCCCTGTCCATCACCAACTCCCGGAGTTCACCCAGACTCACGTCCATCAAGTCAGTGATGCCATCCAGGCATCTCATCCTCTGTCGTCCCCTTCTCCTCCTGCCCCCAATCCCTCCCAGCATCAGAGTC
The DNA here is from genome assembly GCF_000754665.1 of Bison bison bison. Lineage (NCBI taxonomy): Eukaryota > Metazoa > Chordata > Mammalia > Artiodactyla > Bovidae > Bison > Bison bison. Next base: position 7,714,373 of record NW_011494835.1, on the reverse strand, counting down.
TTTTCCAATGAGTCAACTCTTCGCATGAGGTGGCCAAAGTACTGGAACTTCAGCTTTAGCATCATTCCTTCCAAAGAAATCCCAGGGCTGATCTCCTTCAGAATGGACTGGTTGGATCTCCTTGCAGAGTCCAAGGGTCTCTCAAGAGTCTTCTCCAACACCACAGTTCAAAAGCATCAATTCTTCGGCACTCAGCCTTCTTCACAGTCCAACTCTCACATCCACACATGACCACAGGAAAAACCATAGCCTTGACTAGCTGGACCTTTGTTGGCAAAGTAATGTCTCTGCTTTTGAATATGCTATCTAGGTTGGTCATAACTTTCCTTCCAAGGAGTAAGCGTCTTTTAATTTCATGGCCGCAGTCACCATCTGCACTGATTTTGGAGCCCCCAAAAATAAAGTCTGACACTGTTTCCACTGTTTCTCCATCTGTTTCCCATGAAGTGATGGGACCGGATGCCATGATCTTCGTTTTCTGAATGTTGAGCTTTAAGCCAACTTTTTCACTCTCCTCTTTCACTTTCATCAAGAGGCTTTTGAGTTCCTCTTCACTTTCTGCCATAAGGGTGGTGTCATCTGCATATCTGAGGTGATTGATATTTCTCCTGGCAATCTTGATTCC
>NW_011494835.1:7706767-7713648 GCF_000754665.1 Bison bison bison | reverse complement strand
GGTGATTGATATTTCTCCTGGCAATCTTGATTCCAGCTTGTGCTTCTTCCAGCCCAGCGTTTCTCATGATGTACTCTGCATAGAAGTTAAATAAGCAGGGTGACAATATACAGCCTTGACATACTCCTTTCCTATTTGGAACCAGTCTGTTGTTCCATGTCCAGTTCTAACTGTTGCTTCCTGACCTGCATATAGGTTTCCCAAGAGGCAGGCAGGTCAGGTGGTCTGGTATTCAGAAAAAAGTACATAGATAAGGTAAATTCTGGTAGCATAAAATGTTATGAAGGGAAAAGTGAGTACGTTTCCCCAGAAGTAATCACTGTTAATGATTTCTTGGAGAATTTTTCAGCAGTCTTTGTTGTGCATACACGTGTTAGCACCCTCTCCATCCAGTTATACAAAAAACGAACAAGCATATACGCCTTTTCACCTTGTGGTACTGTATTTTATGTTGTAAATATTCCATATAAGGTCACATAAAACCATTTGTTTTTTTTTGTTTGTTTTTTTTTTTACCTTATGAAAAAGAAACATCTAGAATATTATTTGACCAAGTATCTAGTTACTGTGGCCTAACCAAGTTGACACATAAAATTAACTGCCTCATATGTTCTCTGAGAATTGTTATGCTATTATCCATATGACTATAATTAATGGAATTTTATTAAATTTTTCATATAACCCCATTAATTTTGGTGTTTCATTGTATAGGCTTTATTTTTAAGTGAAATGTTTGGAAGTAGAAATGATGGCAATCAAGTTTTCTTGTCTTTAAAAGCTTGCTTTTAATATTTAACCACCATGTTTTTAATGAGTGAAGTATTCCACTGTGTGTACATGTTATAATTTATTAAACCAGACTCCTATGAATTTATTTCTAGGTTTTTCCCAGTTTATTTCTAGATTATTTCCAGGTTTTATTTCTTCCAGTTTGACCACAGGAACTGCTCTTGTGCACACTGTTCACGTGCATCTTTGTGCACATGTCGAGAGCATTTCTATAAGCAAATTGTCTAAAGTAAAACAGCTAGATCGCAGGATACGTGCATTTAAAAAAATTTGAGAGATAATTACAAATCTCAGCGATTCTTCAGTTAAAAACATGTGAGAGTCTATTTTCTTCTGTCTTCCTCAGCTTAGTATGTTATCAAGTTTTATGATCTCTGCTGATCTGAAAGATGAAAAATGATACTTTGCATTTATTTTAATTTGCATTTTTAAGTTATGAGTAAGGTTGAGCATCTCTTTACTTTTATTATTATTTATTTATTTAATTTATTTACTGGGCCGTGCCAGGTCTTAGTTGCAGTATGTGGGATCTAGTTCCCTGACGAATTGAACCTGGGCCCCCTGTATTGGGAATTCAAAGTCTTAGCCACTGGACCAGCAGGGAAGTCCCCATCTCTTTACTTTTAAAAATCATTTGTATTTTTCTTTTTGAACTGTCTATTGATATCCTTAGCCTTTTTTCTCCCTCTCAGATTACTTAGTTTTTTCCTTCTGACTTATAAACGTTCTTTCTATATTGAGGAAAATAATCTCTTGATGTACTATAAAATGTTTTCTCCTAAGCAGATAGTTACATTTTTGTCTTTGTTTATAACTTTACATTTATGACAAACTTTCAACATTATTTTGTAGCAAAATTTGTCAGTGTTTTCTTTTAAGGTGTTTATGGCTTTATGACCTAGGAAGACCTTTTTGGTTCAGAGATAATAAGAATATTTTCCTATGATTTCTTCTACTATTTCTGTGATTTTACTCTTTTTGTGTGTGTGATAAAATTTTGGGCCCATGTGAAACTTATTTATTATTAGGAGTGAAGTAGGGCTGCAACTTAATTTTTTCCCAGAAGAATATCTGATTGTCACGTCACTGGTTGTTTTTAACAGTCAGTCTTTTTCTTACTGATTTAAAATGTAACCTATATCACTGTATTATATTTTCATATATCTTTGGGTCTATTTTTGGATTCTGTTCTGTTTCATTAACCCATTTGTCTAATCATATGCCATCACCAAACTCGTAATTATTATAGCTATTGAGTGTTTTACCCGCTCCAGTGTTCTTGCCTGGAGAATCCCAGGGACAGGGGAGCCTGGTGGGCTGCCGTCTATGGGGTTGCACAGAGTCGGACACGACTGAGGCGACTTAGCAGCAGCAGCAGCATGGAGTGTTTTAATATTTGGTAGGCCTTGTTGCTCTCTTTTTCAGAATTTTCCTGACTCTTCTTGCATGTTTGTTTTTCCATGTGAAATTTAGGATCAGCTTGTCTGGTTTCTAAAAATGTCCCATTACCATTTTTTATAGGGATAGTATTAAATTTATAGACTAACTTTGGAAGAATTGACACCTTTACAATATTGAGTCTTCCTATCCAAGAACAGGGTATGCTTTTCTGTTTTATTTAAGTCTCCTGTATGTCTTTCAGTGGTATTCTAAAATTTTCTTCATTAGGTCTTTTAACACTAAGTTATTCCTGGATATTTTATCTCTTTAAGTTATTCTTGTGAATATAGTATCTTCTGTATTTTTTGATTTGTTTTTTTCATAGCTCAGTTGGTAAAGAATCCACCTGCAATGCAGGAGACCCTGGTTCGATTCCTGGGTTGGGAAGATCCCCTGGAGAAGGGATAGGCTACCCAGTCCAGTATTCTTGGGCTTCCCTGTGGCTCAGCTGGTAAAGAATCTGCCTGCGGTGGGGAATACCTGGGTTTGATCCCTGCGTTGGGAAGATCCCCTGGAGAAGGGAATGGCTACCCACTCCAGTATTGTGGCCTGGAGAATTCCAGGGACTCTCCAGTCCATGGGGTTGCAAAGAGTGTCCACCACCGAGCAACTTTCACTTTCACTTTGTGTATGGCAGAGTTATTGATTTTTATATATTATAATCTGCCAACTTGCTGAATTCTTATTTCTAGTTATTTTCCAGGTATTCTCTTGTTCTAGGGATATATAATCATATCTGAAATTAATAAAGATTTTGTTCCTTTTCTAAGTTTATATGTCTTATTTCTTTCTCTAGTTAAATACGTCTGCGGTATTGTCAGAACAGTGCTAACAATACTAGTGCTGATAGTGGGCATTCCACGATGTTGGTTCTTGGCTTGAGATTTGTATTTATCATGTAAAGGTGGTAGCTGGTTGTGTTATCAGAGCTATCTTTCTAGATGATCATTTATTTTCCAATCTTTAATCTATGACTATGATGAGTTATATTGATAGTTAATATTGAATTATACTTGTCTTTCCAATATGAATTTCACTCAATTCATAGTGTACTATGTGTTTTTTGGATTTTGCTAGATAATATTTTATTTGGGATTTTTATATCAGCATTTATAAAGAGTAGTTTATGGTTATAGTCTTTTTGTCAGATTTTGAAATTATTATTATACTAGCTTTAATGCTTCTCAGTATATGAATAAATTAAGCTGATTTTATTAGTGAAAATTCTTAGGGCAGTATTTTTCAAACTTTTTTTGATTGTGAACTGGAGTGAGAACTGTATTTTATAACATAATCTGTATATATGTGTGTGTATAAATTAACAACCAAAGATTCACAACAGCCTGTATATAGTCTATTTTCTATTCAGTTTATTTACTTTAAACAAATGTTAAGTCATAGCCCTCTAATAGCCACTAAATGATCATAAGTTGTAGTTTGAAAAACACTGACTTAGGTTCCAGTTTTAAAAAATAAATGAGTGTAATTAATTCATCAGTTGTTGATATATGCTTGCTACATAGGAGATGATCATGAAAACAGATATAAATTAATTATATGGTGCTGTTCAAAAAATCATTTATTGACCTTATTACACACTGCCTGTCAAATAATAAATATGCCATCTTGACTGATTTCTAATAAATCTGAAAATTTGTTCTTTAGAATTCTTCCTTCAGTTTGTTTAGCAAATTTCATGTTGAAACTATTTTTTCGGAAACCCTGACCTGGACCCTCCCATATTATGAAATACCGTTGTGTGAATTAGACTGACTATTATTTTATCATTGGGGAGTAATTATGCTTTTATATACTACGTCTTTTTGTTCATTTTGGTTTTACTTAGTGATTTTCTTTTCCAGGAATGTCTGAATCTGAGCAAGCTCTTAAAGGTACTTCTCAAATTAAGTTACTCTCATCTGAAGATATAGAAGGGATGCGGCTCGTATGTAGGGTAAGAGTTTTCCCCTCCTCCTAGGATAGGACTTGTTTAAGTAGTTAGAACAAATGAAGTCAATGATTTGCACATGTACAAAGGTGGCAAATGTTACCTAGTAAGACTGTGACTGGCCTTTTTTTTTGAAAAAAAATTTTGATTAAAGTATAGTTGATTTACAATGTTGTATTAATTTCTGCTGTACATCTAAGTGATTCAGTTATGTATACATTCTTTTTTATATTCTTTACCATTATGTTTATTCCAGGATATTGAATATGGTTTTCTGTACTATGCAGTAGGACCCTGTTCTCTGTCTATTCTTTATGTAATAGTTATTTCCTATGGTTCTTTGATGAAAATCATTTATCTATTCTTTTATTTCCCTCCCTTTCCTTCTCCATTGTAGAACTGTGAGAAGCCTCAAACTTCATCACTTGATTATTGTTTAGAGTACTTAAGATGTACATTTTTGCATAGAAATCAGTCAAGTGTACTAATTAAACCATTTGCTAGCTAGCCCAATTTTATTTATATGTTTACACAGACAGACATACACATTTATTAATGGGTATTAAAAATATGTTAGAAATACATGTAAATAGTTATAAAAATTCAGGATTATTATATTCAAGGTGAGATTCATTTTGTCAGTATCCCATAAAATCTAAGTTAGTACAGAGGATACAGATTTCTAATGCTACTTCATTTCTTCTCTAATGTATGAAGTGTTTCTCTTTTACAGCTTGCTAGAGAAGTATTGGACATTGCCGCTGGGCTGATTAAACCAGGTGTAACTACTGAAGAAATAGATCATGCTGTACACTTAGTAAGAATTGTACTTTTATGCTTTGAGAAATTTTTCTGTACTGTTAGCTGTCTTAGACTTATAAATAAAGTAAACCTAAGTTCTGAATATCTACACTTGGCTAAAAACTAATTTGAAAGCAAATTTTTCACTTTGTTTCAAATATAAAAAGTATTCAATAGACATTATCCCATCTGTAAGTATCTGATATTGGGGTCTGAGGTAAGCCCGAAGTACCTTGTTTCTGAAATGTCACATTTCATAACATTTTAGTTTAGCTTTTACAAGATGATTTATTTTATTAGTGCTTTAGGTAAATTATGCTACCATGTGTGTCAAATATTCTGAAGTCAAAAAATATAACTTCTGAAACTAGTGGTAAAAAATGTTTCTTTTTTTAATCTATTTACAATAACAAGGCTACAAAGAGACCAGATACATGTTTGTAGTAAATATAGTATCAGTTCACTTCAATCTCTCAGGCCTGTCGGACTCTTTGCGACCCCATGAATTGCAGCACGCCAGGCCTTCCTGTCCATCACCAACTCCCAGAGTCTACTCAGATTCGTGTCCATCGAGTCGGTGATGCCATCCAGCCATCTCATCCTCTGTCGTCCCCTTCTCCTCCTGCCCCCAATCCCTCCCAGCATCAGGGTCTTTTCCAATGAGTCCACTCTGCATGAGGTGGCCAAAGTATTGGAGTTTCAGCTTTAGCATCAGTCCTTCCAGTGAACACCCAGGACTGATCTCCTTTGCAATGGACTGGTTGGGCCTCCTTGCAGTCCAAGGGACTCTCAAGAGTTTTCTCCAACACCACAGTTCAAAAGCATCAATTCTTCAGCGCTCAGCCTTCTTCACAGTCCAACTCTCACATCCATACATGACCACTGGAAATATAGTATAGGGATATTAAAAAAAATTTTTTTTTTAATTTAGTTTTTTTGACTGTGCTGGGTCTTTGGTGCTGAGCACAGGCCTTCTCTGGTTCTGCAAGCAAGAGGCTACTCTGTTGCAGTGCACGGGCTTCGCGCTGTGGTGGCTTCTCTTGTTGTAGAGCTCAGACTCTAGGCATGTGGGCTCAGTAGTGGCGGCACATGGGTGCAGTTGTCTCATGGCATGTGGGATCCTCCTGGACCAGTGATCGAACTCATGTCCCCTGCATCGGCAGGTAGATTCCTAACCGCTAAACCACCAGGGAAGTCCAGGTATACTTTATAAAAAAGATTGCTTATCCACCAAGGAGAGACCTTAAAACCCTGTAGTAGATGAGTGCACACATGATATGGTTAGGTTGTTCATAACAGAAGAGCAGTAACTAGTTACTAAATCACATGGAAGGCTAATTAAACCTGCTCTCGTAATCAAGCAAATGCAAGTCATAAAACCTTCTAAATTAGGAAGTATTTTAAAGATATTTATGTCCATTACCTCTCTGAAGATGGTGAAACTGGTACTCTTTTTCATGGTGATGGCATTTAAATTGGGACTATCCTTTTGGAAAGATATTTGACAATGTGTCTTGAGCTATAAAAATGTCTATAACATTTTTTTTTTATTTGACATTATAAATCCTAATTTGGGGTTATTCAATATATTATAAAATATAGTTGACCCTTGAACAACATGGGTTTGAGCTGCATGGGTCTTCTTATATGTGAATTTTTTTCAGTAAATATATATATGTACTGTAAATATATTTTCTCTTATGATTTTTAAAATAATATTTTCTCTAGCTTACTTTATTGTAAGAATACAGTACATAATACATGTAACATACAAAGTATGTGTTAATTTCTGTTTTTGGTAATATCAGCCATAGTGTATTAGTAAAATAGGGGGGGGGGCAGTCAAGTTTTATGTGGATTTTGGACTAGGCAGGAAGGGGATCATTGTGCCCACTCACTGCCC
>NW_011494835.1:7692013-7706667 GCF_000754665.1 Bison bison bison | reverse complement strand
TGAATGCTTCCTGTAGGCCAGGGACTCTTATGTGCTTATTTTACCAACTCATCTCATCTCCCAACAACTCTGAGGTAGGCACTACTCTCATCTCTATTTTATAGATTAGGAAACTGAGGCAGAGAGAGGTGAAGTTGCCCAGGGTTATTCAACTGAAAAGTAACGGAGCTGGCATTTTTAGTCAATGCAGTCTGCTTCTGTGTGTTCTTAACTACTATGTGGACTGCTGTGAGAATTACAGAAGCAGATTGTTAAAGGAAAAATGATAGGCATAATAGTTATTGGTTATAATATTTGTAGTTGAGAAAACTAAATTTTAAGTAATAGTAGAATTACCAATAAAATTATAGTACATTTCACAAACTGTATTTTAGGCAGCTGTTTAAAAATTACTAGTCTGAAGACTGGCAGTATGGAAAGAGAAATCATGTACGCTGTGACTACCACTGTATAAAAACATCCAAGTAACATAAGACTTGTTTATGGAGAACTAGATCATTTTCTTAGTGATTGCTTTGTTGTTCCTACATGAATGTTCGTATGAATGTTCTATATGAACGTCTCTGGAAATACTTTGAAAGTGAAAGTATTGTTGCTCTGTCATGTCTGACTCTTTGCGACCCCATGGACTGTAGTACACCAGGAATTCCAGTACACATGGAATTCTCTATCCATGGAATTTTCCAGGCAAGAATCCTGGAGTAGGTAGCCATTCCCTTGTCCATGGGATCTTCCTGAATCAGGAATTGAACCCTGGTCTCCCATGTTGCAGGCAGATTGGCAGGTTCTTAATTATTACTGCTGCTGCTAAGTCACTTCAGCAGTGTCCGACTCTGTTCGACCCCATAGACAGCAGCCACCTGGCCCCTCCGTCCCTGGGATTCTCCAGGCAAGAACACTGGAGTGGGTTGCCATTTCCTTCTCCAATGCATGAAAGTGAAAAGTGAAAGTGAAGTCGCTCAGTCATGTCCGACTCTTAGCGACCCCATGGACTGCAGCCCACCAGGCTCCTCCATCCATGGGATTTTCCAGGCAAGAGTACTGGAGTCGTATTTATTTTTTTGGTCATAGGGATAGAGGCATTTATATAAGCATTAAAATTAACTGTGCACATTAATATTTAATATATTTTTCATAAGGAGTTGGTAATTCTAAAATAAATCTTCATATAGTGACATTTGTATATGTTTGTAAATATTTGTAATGCGTGAATTTGCTTTTCTTTTGCAATTATTGGTAAACTGGTTTGCTGACTGTTAGAAACCCTACTGTTTGATACTAAAAGTAGTATCTAGTATTATTTCTAAAGTAAAATATTAAATAGGTTTTTCATTAGGAACATCTGTACAACAGGTTTTTCCACATTTTTCAGATTTTAAAATCTGATTAATTGCATGCATACTAGCTTTTTCTTTTGCACATTCCAAATTACTTTATTTTTAATTTATTATAGGCATGCATTGCAAGAAATTGCTATCCTTCACCCCTGAATTATTATAATTTCCCGAAGTCTTGTTGTACTTCAGTGAATGAAGTGATTTGCCATGGAATTCCAGACAGACGGCCTTTGCAAGAAGGTGATATTGTTAATGGTAAGAAATGTGTGGCTTTTGTTGCTGTGAACTAAGAAACAAGATTTTGGGAGTCTGATAGTGACTTGCATCTTCTTCACTTGTCTTTAACTTATTTTTTTCATATTTAAAACTTAAATTTAAAATCTCTGGAAACCTATTTTGTGGTTTTCAGTTAACTGCTTTCAAGACACTTCTAGTATAATGTGTTTGTTACAAGTTCTTTAATGCAGAGCTTTAATATGTGACTGGTAAATGAAGAGTGTCAGTGAAATGTGGAACTAATAATTGATTCAAGTGGGATTGTTTTCTTACTCCTTTTAGTCCACTATTACAGATAAAGAGAATATGTAATATGTGAAGAGGATAGTAATATGCGAAGACCTTAAGAAAAAAGGCTCAAAATTCTGCAGAAGTACTGTCCTTGATGTTAAGTTTCGAAAGTGGCTTTAGGGACCACTGTGTTCAGCTATTTTGGGAAACTGCGAGTGCAGAGAAAGAAGCTGCCAAGATGGTTCCCTCTGTAATTAAAAAATAAATTGATGAGTTAGACTCCCCTCAATGATATTTTTAATAGTGATGAACTTGGTTTCTTTAATAATCAGATACCTTTAAGAATCTATGTATTAAACAAGGAAGCATGAGCCCAAGTGTTAAAGGCTACAGAGAATGGACAAACTGTGATGCTGGCTGTGAATGGTAGTGGAGACTTGACTGACACTGTTTTTATATGAATTGTTTTTGCTACAGTTGGAGTATCAGTTTATAAAACTCCCTAGGTTTTGAGAGGTCTGCCCAATGCTAATTTACATATAAGCTCAATTTTTTTTTTTTGCATGCATATATTATGAGGTTTTTCAGGAATGTGTGTGTTGTGCTAGAGCCAATACATCTATACTGTGATATTATAACTTGATTGAAGATTTATGGTTTAAAAATACTAATTCAGTGTGCTCTCGAGGATACATTTAGCTTAGTGTGGCTTAGTGGTGTAGTGGTAATCTGTATTTTTAAACATGAAGACAAAGAGAAGTATGAATAGTCACAAATAAGTGAAAGGCAAATGAGTTTTTGAAAAATAACTGTAGAATAGTGTAATTGTTTCTGTTTATTGATTGACTAGGATGAGGAAAAACTTGTTAAAGATAATGAGAGAAAGCAGTATTTTCTGTTTGATGTCACAGTGTGGCAGAGTCCTTTGTTTAATGTTATTAACTTGGGTTATTGATCTTGCTGGAATGTATCCGGGGGGATACATTATTCTTTTGCCATAAACGATTTAATCGCTGTTCTAAGAGCTTTGAAGCCCGTCTGGCTTGTGCTATGTGACCACAGACCTGTCCTCTACACTGAATTTAGGTGCATTATAGACAAGAAATATCTATTGGGTGTTAAGTTATTTATTCATTGGTGTTGCTTAGAAGTTACTTTTTTCATTAACCTGCTTGATTCTGTCGTGTCAGCAGAATTTGAATTTTGAGATAAAAACAAATGTGGTCTTTATGTTTGCACATTCTTTTGCAGTGGACATCACTCTTTATCGGAATGGTTATCATGGGGACCTGAATGAAACATTTTTTGTTGGAGACGTGGATGAGGGAGCTCGGAAACTGGTTCAGACCACGTATGAGTGCCTGATGCAAGCCATTGACGCAGGTGAGCCTCAGGGCTGGGCACTCGCTGAAGCTGCTGAGTAGTGTGGGGCTCGAGTGACCTGTCATTGCACCATGCATGCCTGGTCCCTTCCAGCTGTGCTTCTGCCCGACCTGAGTTAGCTTTGGGTTTGGCAGCAGTAGGTTTAAAGATGACTTGAGAATCCCTTGATGAAGATGGACTGAATTATTGCTTATTCCTTTGTCTCTTCTATGGTTTATCTTCCTTTTCATTTACTGATAAATGGGGAAGAATGTATTGATAGTTCCAGACTGTAACTTTTCTCCTACTTTTTAATTCTTTCATAAGTGTTCTGTTCTCTTATTATAAAAAACTATAAGACTGCATCAGATTATGAGAGGAAAACATGAGTGATTTTCCTTTATACTTGCCTTTCCTTTTTTTAAATGTCTCTTTTCTAGAGGTGTCCATTTTTAACATTTAGGTTTTTTTTTTCTCCATAGTACATTATTACACATGTATGTGTTTAGTTAGGTTAAATGGAATCATAATATTGTAGTATTATGTAATTTAGTACTTTTTCAACTAATAATAGCTTAGAGATCTTTCCATATTAGAACATGTACATGCCTGCATGCGTAGATCTACCTATCCTTTTCATTGCTTTATGTTTTATTCCACAGTATAAAAACGTCTACAACTTTTCCCCTCCTGGATTTTGGTATTTTCCAGGTGTCTTGCTATTACAGTGAATAATGTCTTTGGTGAGGTGTATTTCTGTGGGACTTTTCTCAGACTGTGTCTGTCTTTGTTCATACAAACAGTTTATCCATGGTTTTTAAAAATTTATGCAATATCTTGTGAGGAAAGAGAAAGAAAGGCTTGTTGCAAATGTAAACAGACTATTAGAAGGACAGTTTGAGGGCCAACAACTCTTGAGGTGGAATTCACAGCGTTTGAGCATTACTGGTCAGTGTATTATCCAGCCCTGCCCCACCATTAAATAGATCTGATGTATCATCTACACTGTATAGGACAGGACAGCGTTCTTAGGCAAATAAAGGAGATGGTATAATTTTTACTAATTTAATAAAATCAGAGGAATGAAAAGTGAAAGCATGTGATTATTTTTATATATCAGTATGTGAGATTTTCCTTTCCTTTTAATTCACTGTTGATTATACTTGAAAACTTTGATATTCACGGTGGTATTGTGAGATGAGAACTTTAATATTTAGTATCTTATTTTGGAAGCTTTAGGTTTAAATAATTTTTAGAGTTTAATATTTATATCTCTTTTGCTTCTCTATGAGTTGATCAAAATAACCAGATGGCTGGAATGTTGTTTTACAAAGTCATAGGAATGAAACTTGCTAAGGAACTAAAATCTTTAGAACAGTAGACAACCAAGAGTAGAAGTTGCCTAATCTCTGGAAAGTGCTATTAACTCCTGTGTATGGATCATTCCTGCCTGTTGTTTTCTGATAATTTGACTGCCCACCCTGGTTCAGAGTTGTGGAGAGTTGGACCAACTGTGAAATTAGCTTTCCAGAATAGGGCTCCTCAGCCTGCACGTTTGCGGCATTTTGAGTCTGATGATGCTGTGTCGTGGGGGCCTGTCCTGTGTACCACAGGATGCATAGTAGCATGCCTGGTCTCTAGGTTGTGACAGCCAAAAAAATGTCTCCAGATTCTATGAAGTGTACCCCTGGGACCAGAATTGCCTCTGGCTTGAGAATTAGGGAGAAGTCTCCATTCTCACACTGCATCATTATTGTTGAACAGGTATTTCCTTTATTGTATGTGCAGCATGGGTTAAAATTTTGCTTTCCTCCCTGCTGACTGGGGCTGGTAAGAAGGCTTGGGTGGGAATGCAAGAAAATCATTATGCAAGTCAGCATGTTCCTCAGAAATCATTAATCTCCCCTGCCTTACCTCCCAATAAAAAAACAACCAAGCTGGTCCATACGGTTAAGAGCAAGTAAATGTTATGAAAATGATTCCTTAAGCCATTTGCCCAGAAATGTGATTGGCTGGAGAGGATATGGTGTGTCTGAACCTCAGGTTGGAAATAAGCTGGCAGAGAAAGAGACTGTAGGGAGGAGGGGACCCCCAGTACTGTGGCTGGACCCCCCACGAATCCGGCAGAGCCCAAATCCTGGGGTCCCAGTGCTAGGAGAGCCATAGCAGCAATAAGAACCACTTCTTCTGGTTTTTGTTTAAACAATGGTAAAAGTCATAAAAAATAAACAGGGCAGGAAGTATATAGTGAGAAGTACCTTTCTACATCCTACTCCCAAGATTTTCTTGAGAGGCAAATGAACAATTTGAGAACCACTTATATGGGTATAAAGATGCCCAGGGGAAGCAATTCTTTGAAAAGTCGACCAGACTGAAACCAAAGACAAGTCAGTTTCCTTATGAATGTTCCTTTTTCTCCTGATGCTCTTTATTCTCTTATCTCTCCTGCTCGCTTTAATGGAAAGCCCACTGACCTTAGAGAAGGTGAGGAAGAGAAGTGTGTTTTCCAGTCTCTTTGTTTGTTCAGAGAGCAAGTGGTGCCGCTCCCAGCCCCTGACTGCTGCACAGCCCCTCCTCTTCTGCAGCAAAGGAGGAACCAGGTGCTGCTAGCTTGACTCTCAGCTTCATCGTTTCCTGGCAGTCTAACCTCTCTGAGCTTCGATTTCCTCATCTTGAAAGTCTTACGTGTAGGCGTGTAAAACCTTCAGAATGGTTCCTGGCATAGATAGTGATTGCTTAGTAATTATCAGTTACTCTTTCCCTTTGCCACGAGTCTTCTCTTTTCCTTTCAGTAAAGCCTGGTGTTCGATACAGAGAACTGGGAAACATTATCCAGAAGCATGCACAAGCAAATGGATTTTCAGTTGTTCGAAGTTACTGTGGGCATGGAATTCACAAGCTTTTTCATACAGCCCCCAATGTACCCCACTATGCCAGTAAGTACTGTCCAAAGAGTTTGTATTGGCTAACTGTTTATTTAGCAGATATTTTTTCCCCAAACATTTAACAGGACCCACAGTTTTGTATCTATTAGAATAATCTATTAGCTGTTATAAATAGCTCCCCAAAATGTGTATACTCTGCACATACCTTGCTCACAGTAGTCCAGATCCTGAGTGTGTGGTTACTGTTGGGGGTGCGTGGAACAGTTATTCTTTGATGCAGGCGCTTGTCACTTTCAACACATAGCTTTCAGGGTCACTTTGGGGGTTCCCTTTCTGATCTTAAAGATACTGGGGGGGAGGGGAGAAGCATGGAGGGGTATGCTTGGGAGGTTTTAGTGGGCCAACATGGACTTGGCACAAGTCACTTACATTTACTTTTCATTGGCAGGAATTCAGTCATATGGCTACACTAACTGCAAGGGAGGTAGGGAAATGTGATCTAGCTGAGTACTTTGGAAGAAAAGGAAAATAGTAATTTTGGTGAACGGCCAACACTGCCTGCCACATATATTCTGACTCCTTAGATGAAACTGATTCTGCTGAGTTTGATTTGAGTTCTTAATATATGTCAGATACTGTGTTCTTTGTTGGTATAAATAGAGGAGAATAGACAAAGTATCCTTTCCTGAAATTGAGTGCTGTCTGATAGATTAACAAGGAAGTGTTGGATAATTAGTCTTACAGAACCTTTTCTCTTGAAGAGATAAGACACACGGGAGTAAGTTTGTTATTTAGTGCTGGAAATGAAAGCTATCCACATTAGGTAACATAAGGAATTTAATAAATATAGAGGAGTCACTGCTATGTAGAGACTTTGATGTACCTTCTTGGGCTTAGGTTTGCTCATACATACAATATCAGGGAATGGTACCTACTCTAGAACTGTTACTAGAATTAAATGAGATCTTGCTTGGAAAGCACTTAAAGTTAACTCTTAGAATGAGGATGGTGATGATTTATGTTATCTCGTTTGTGCATCACAACTCTATGAATAATTTCTTAGCTCTCTTTTTAACAAGCAGAGTCTGTGCTTAGGGAACTGATTTATTTAAGTCCACACAAACTAGTGAATAAATGTCAGGGGTAGGATTGGTACCTGGGTTCTGTCTGCCTTTCTAGAGTCAGCCTTTCCCTTGCTGCCTAGTAAGGATGTAAGCAGTTTGGCGCTGAGTCTTGTGGGAGAAATAAAGAATGAGATTTTGGTTTGCTGGAGAAGATGAGAAAGAGCATTCCACATGGTGCTGCTGCTGCTAAGTCGCTTCAGTCGTGTCCGACTCTGTGCGACCCCATAGACGGCAGCTCACCAGGCTCCCCCGTCCCTCGGATTCTCCAGGCAAGAACACTGGAGTGGGTTGCCATTTCCTTCTCCAATGCATGAAAGTGAAAAGTGAAAGGGAAGTCTCTCAGTCGTGCCTGACTCTTAGCAACCCCATGGACTGCAGCCCACCAGGCTCCTCTGTCCATGGGATTTTCCAGGCAACGGTGGGGAAACATGAATAGATGCTTCAAGTTGAGACAGACTGAACAGAGACAAGATAAGCTTAGGCTGAGAGTTATGTGTGAGCTAGAAGTGGGCAGTGCCAGATGGAAGATATCTGACTTCATTTTTAAGGAATTGCAGAAGATTTTTTGGCAGGAGAATAGCAAGGTGAAATTGTTATTTTGAGAAGATAAATTTACCAGTGATGTCTGGGATGTATTGCAGGTATGAGCCAGCGGGCTTGTCAGCCTAATGCACAGTTGTTTCCATAAATCCAGATGTGAGCTGGTAAAATCCAAGATATCAGTAGTTGCCACAAGAAGGGGAAATGAGTGAGAAACCTCTCAACAGGAGAAGCTAGAGAAGTCAATTAAGCACAGCATTTGACATAAATCAATAAGCATTTATTAGCAGACCACAGGGTCCTTTTTATTTCAGCTGGAATTGTGCACAAAGTAAAAGCTAGCAATAGATAATAAGTAGCCGACTTTGTTCCTTCCTGCTCAGCCCTTGGTCACCTATTGTGCGTTCCCTTTAACAGAGTGGAAGTAGCTATTCTGATGACACTGCTGTGTGCCACACGTGTGCATGCATGTGTTTTGCGTGTGGAAAAAGTGTGGGCAAGGGAGAGAATGAGAAAAGCACCCTTACTTGCAGAGATAGCACTCACATTTAGGTATGGATTGTATAAAGAGAGGCTTTATTTATTTATATTAATTTTTATTGGAATATAGTAGATTTATAGTGTTGTGCTAGTTCCAGGTGTACAGCAAAGTGACTCAGTTAATGTTGCTTAGTCGCTAAGTTGTGTCTGACTCTTTTGCAACCCCATGGACTGTAGCCTGCCAGGCTCCTCTGTCCATGGGATTTCCTAGGCAAGAATACTGGGGTGGGTTGCCATCTCCTTCTCCAGGAGATCAAACTGGCATCTCCTGCTTGGCAGGCAGATTCTTTACTGTTGAGCCCCCCAAAAAACAGTAAAGTGAATCAGTTATACATACACATATATCCACTCATTTTTAAGATTCTTTTCCCATGCAGGTCATTACAGAGTGTTGAGTAGAGTCCCCTGTGCTGTGTGGTAGATTCTTACTAGTTGTCTGTTTTAGGTGTAGCAGTGGGTATGTGTCATGAAGAGAGATTTTTTGAAGGAAATAAAATTTATGGGAGAAGGCGCTACGGTGATGATAGTGTCAGCACGGTACGGCCCCGCTGGTATACAAGATATGCCTCTTGAGTTTCATGTTAAGCTGCTTAATTAGAAATAAACAATTCTGAAAAAAGAGACAAGGACCCATGTATACTTCATTTTATCCACTTTGCTGTATTTATGAAAAGTCAAGTGTTAAATGGGTTAAAATAAAATATGTTGTGGTCTCTTTAGGGAAGCATTAAAGGAAGCTATTGGAGTCTTTGTACAGCAGAGGCTTTTGAATGTAAATGATCCCTTCTTTAACTTATAACTCTGTATTCCTAAGCAACTGAGTGTGAAACCAGGAAATTGTGTAACTTCCCTCCACGTCCTGTATAAAAGAGGTCTTTGTTAAGATGAGCGCTTATGTGCTTCCTTATCATCATGGTTTGGAAGTAAAGGTGATACTGCCTACCTTGAGAATTTAGATCACGGTAATGCTGTGAGGCAGACAGTAGAGTAGGTGCATGTTTTTGTAGAAGTACTCAGCCGTATTATCTGCTATGGTGTAGATACTCGGAGGGTGTGTTTTTGTTGAATGAGCTGTGTTGAGAAACTGAAACCATGAGCCAAAGTGAGCTGGGAATTGTAACTTCTTGAACAGTGAATCAGTGGCAGGAACAGGAGTGGAACTTGGATTCTCTTCATTAGCACTGACCAGTGGAATTATGTGAGGCACATATGTAATACTAAGGACTTCTGTGGTAGCCCAGACGGTAAAGTGTCTGCCTACAGTGCGGACGGAGGAGCCTGGTGGGCTACAGTCCCTGGGGTCGGAGAGTTGGACACAACTGAGCGACTTCATTTTCTTTTTCACTTTCATGTAATACTAAAACTTCTAGTTGTCATATTCAAAAGTAAGAAACAGTTAATTTTACATTTTATTTAATCTGTTACATTAAAAATATTAGCATTTCAACATTTAATCAGTGTAAAACTATCATTGAGATATAGTCCATGCTTTTTTTGTCTTTGAAATCGGCATATGTTTTACATGTACATTCTGACTTGCCACTTTCCAAGTGTTTAGCCTCATGCACCCAGGTGCTGCTGTATCCGCCAGTACAGTTCTCGATTCCTTTAGCCATTTTTATTTCTGTGATACTGCACTGACTCTTTTGATATCCCCAAGGGCATATGACCAAGTCTATATATGTAGTAAGTTGCATGCCATTTGGAGGGAAAGTTCATGAAATTAGAGATAAAAAGTCAAAATTATTTTTGCCCCTCAGATTTTTATAATATTTTCGAAACTCCTGATTTGGAATCTGTAGGTTGTTTATTTTGGCAATACCTAAGATAGTGGAAAGCAGCATGATTGCTGTTCACGAGGAAAGATGTGCAGGAATGTAAACAAGAGGGTGAAGTTAGAACAAACCTAGGCAGAGCTGTTAAATAGAATCAGCCTGTTGAATCCATCCAGTGGATACATGGGTCACCATCTGGAAGCACAGCGGTCTTATCAAGAAAGCCTGAAAGCTGAGCTCTCGCCACCTGGTGGTCAGGCAGAGAAAGTGCAGCCATCCGTTCACTGATGCTCTTACCAGCTCTTGATTTTTATTCTGAAAGTTAACCTATTCTCCATTTTTGAGATTGTCTAAAAAGACCTATACCTCTTTCAAATTTTTGGCCTTTTTGGGGAGATGGCAAATCTGGACACTAACAGTTGAGTTTCTCATGATGATCCTTAAAAATATATATTGGCAAATTTGGACAAAATAGGAGGGAGAAATGGAAATTTTGTTTCCAGTAAAAAAAGGAATAATCCTGCCAGCATTAAAAAAAAAAGTAGGTTAGTGCGCAGGGGCTTTTTTTCCCTTTCCAAGATAAGACAGTTTACAAAACTTTCTAAAAATGGTACAGTTGTTTCCGTGGGCTGTGCCCTACCTCCACCCCCATATCCATACCCACTCCTGTCCCAGCCAGGAGATGCGCAACTTCTGGCATAGTCTGAAATATCTTGTTCTCCTTTATACTGTGGTACTTGGATAAGTATGGAACTTCGTTGGTTATATAATTGCTATTCTAACCCTGCTATAACATAAATGGAGGTACTTTTGCTTTCACAGAGTGCTAACTACATCTGAAATCCAGTCTAGGGCATCTCTGTATTTTCCTAGAGAAAACAAGCAAAATGAAGTATGCCTAGGACAATATCTGCCCCAGAGTAGGAGGTTTTCAGAGCCCCCCTGTTTGCTGAATGATCTGCTTTAAGAAAGGGGAGTCAGGAGAGGAGAAATTCATTAATATAAGAATCACTCATGGGAATGTAAGTTGTGTACTTTTTCCAGGGAAGTGTTTAACAATATGCTGTAGGTTTTTTGCTGTGTTCTGAGATTTTTTTTTTTTTTTAATTTCAGAAAATAAAGCAGTTGGAGTGATGAAGGCTGGTCATGTATTTACAATTGAGCCAATGATTTGTGAAGGTGAGGAAAAAGGGATGCCGTAACATTCTGTAATTGAATTTTTATTTACGTTTGGTTACTCATGATCAGATTAGTAGTCTGCTCGATTTTGCTTCATTTCCACTCCCCCCCTCTCGAACTCGATTCAGTATCATGTAGAGAACCGAAAATTGTAATGGTTGGCAAGAAAGCGGTACTTTCTCCATGGTAATTCGTCTGCTGTGAGTAGATGCTGAAGTACTTGAGTCCTGGTCCCTTTTCATAAAGCTTCTGTCAAAGGGTGTATTGTAATAATTAGTTGCCTCCATCAATCAAGGCCGTGTGGAAACTGTTGCGTGTCTTGGTGTGGGTGAGAAAGAGGGGAGAAAAGGAAATTAGAGCCTTTTTTTTTGAGGCAAACACAGTTATTTAATTCTCCACAACCTATGAGGTAGAGGTGCTGTCCCCATTATCCATGAGAACAAACTGATTTTTGAAGAGGTTAAGTGTTCAATAACTTGCCCAGAGTCCCTTAGCTAGTTATGTAGCAGAACTTGTGGGACTCTGAAGTCATGAGCTGTCCTGCCTCTTCAGGGTCTGCACTTTGGTCATCAGGTGCTGCCATCAGACAACTGCTGTGGAGAAAGCCCAGCCCAGAC
This sequence comes from Bison bison bison, assembly GCF_000754665.1. Lineage (NCBI taxonomy): Eukaryota > Metazoa > Chordata > Mammalia > Artiodactyla > Bovidae > Bison > Bison bison. The sequence continues at coordinate 7,694,801 of NW_011494835.1, read as the reverse complement.
ATGCTTTGCACTGGCAGTTTTATGTCCCTGCAGTCGTTGGTCGCTGTGACAGGCGCATGACAGCCGTGATCTGTGTCACGATTCGCGCTCTCACTGAGGCTGTTGGAGTAATAACCGGGGCCTCCTTCACCAGTTGTCTGTTGAGATTAGGGGATGCAGAGGGATGCAGCAGTCGTAGGGCTCTTGCGTCCTGTCCCCTGTGTTAATGGAGTCCCCTCAGGATCCTTCCAGTCTTTTTTATAACCTAATCTTGAGAGTGATAGATACCCCATCACTTCTACCAGGTTTTCTTCCTTAGAAGTGAGTCACTAAACCCAGTCCACACTGAAGGGAAGCATTGGAGGTTGTTTTAGAGGCTGCCTTCTTAACCTGATCCTTAGTTTCCTTTTCTGTAAGACGCAAGTTACAACCTTTATCTTTTATCTGAATGCCCGGGGCTGTGGTAAGAATTAAGTGAGATGGTTTGTATGAACGCAGAGTACCTTTAAAGGGCTGTACAAGTGTAAGATACTGTTTTTGTCACTCCCCAGAAGAATGATGACCCCGCATAAGCAGTTGCAAGATAAGTAAGTATGATGGCAGAGAAAGGCAAGGACAAGGAGAGGAAAATGTATTTTGGAATCGTCTGCCTACAATTTGGGAGACCCAGGTTCAGTTCCTGGGTCAGGAAAGTCTCCTGGAGAAGGAAATGGCAATCCACTCCAGTATTCTTGCCTGGAAAATCCCATGGACGGAGGAACCTGGTAGGGTACAGTCCATGGGGGTTGCAAACAGTCAGACATGACTGAGCGACTTCACTTCTTCACTTCCAAGAGGTGTTTCCTGGAGTAAGCAAATAACATTGTGTTGAGCTGGTTCAGGTAATCATCAAATTATACCAGATATACTTCAGTGTAACTAAGCTGGGCTAAGTCTCAGCTCCATAGTGGAAAGTGTCTTAATTCGAAGAGGAATTTTCTCAGAACAGTAGTCAAATATATTTGACTTGACATTTAGTAAAGAATCTGTTTTAGTAGATAACAGTAAAATTAAAGAAGTATTAATGTCTTAAATCCATTTGTGAAAAGATCATTCATTACATTGAAAACTATCTATTCACTCATCGTTAGATGGTTGACAAAGCATGAGTTAACTTTCTTTATGCTGCCTCATATTTTCTTCTTAGACTGGGATTTAATGCTGCAGAAGTAGGTTACCTCACTACTTTATACTCTGGGATTTGTCTGAGGCAGTAAGATCTAATGTTTGGTAAAGAGTATTCAAAATAAAGAATATTACTATTATTTTTTAACATCTAATTTGGAGACAGGAACATCTCTGTATGCTTTTTTAGTAGTGTCTGGAATTGTAGAACCTTGTAATTCCGCTGCTGTCTTCCCTGCCTTACATCTCACGCCCATTTTCTCCTCTCATTTTCCTTCGTCTCCCAGCTTCTTTCACTGTTATTTCCTTTCTAACCCATTCTGCGTCATCATAATTTTTAAATTCTCTTGCTAAACTCCTGTTTCTTTCTCTTTGCCCTCTTTCTGGTTACAGGGGTGTGGCCTACAAAAATTTCACAGTATAATCTGTTCTCACCATTTATGTGCCTGCCATTTAAAAGTTACACAGGAATTAAATGTTATCATAAAAGTATAAAAAGTTATCTTATTTCCTTCACAATATACACTGGCTATGGTTTAGTCAGATGCCAAAGTTATATCAGGAGAGAGCTAAATTCTTTAATGCAATCCTGGGATGAGTGGTAATCAGTACATTTACAAAAAGGAAGCTGAGTGCCTTTATTTTGGAAACAGCATCTTCATTCAGTAGTTGAGAAGTATACAAAACGTGAAGTTGTAAAATTTAAACATATTGCTTCATTGAACTAAAGACCAAAATGAAGTTGGAAAGGCTTTAGCTTAAACAGATGATGTGTACACAGGAATCTTAATAATGAATTGTAAGATTAGTTTTTTGAGCTACCCAAGGATAGAGGGGCACGGGCAAGTACACTTCCCTAGAGTGTACTTAGAAAAAGGACTGAGTGGTAGAATTAAGAGATGGTGTTTGTTCGTTTAAGGTGGATGGCAGGATGAAACCTGGCCGGATGGCTGGACGGCGGTGACAAGAGACGGGAAGCGGTCTGCCCAGTTCGAGCACACTCTGCTGGTCACGGACACTGGCTGTGAGATCCTAACCCGGCGGCTTGATAGCGCGCAGCCTCACTTCATGTCCCAGTTTTAATTTCCCCCAAGACGGCACATCTCAGTTATACTTTCTGGCTGTACTCCGCGTTTTATTGAGAGTACAGAATGGAAGAGGAAAATTTTTTATTACTTGTTTTGTTTTGACTATCGATAAGGAAGGACTACAACATCTGACATGTGTCTTCAAGAACTTGTCTTGGGTCTGAAAAGGTCAAGAAGAATAAAGGAAGCATTTCTCAACTCCCCTCCCCCCCGCCCCACCCACAGATCTCTGCACCCGTTTTTCTTCCTTGCCCTTTGAGCACTTTTACTTAAACCTGCTTCTAGTTGCTTCTGTCACTGCCACCGCTGGGCCAGCACCGCCAGCTGCTTTCCAGGTGAGTGCTGGAGAAGAGAATCCTTGAGACTTCTGCGACATACGTTGCTCCCGATTTTTTTTATTATTATGTATGTGTGGAAGTATATACGTATACATTTTAAATTCCATGTATGTAATTACTGAATACTATGTGACCTGGAGTTTGTACTGATTCTTCCCTGATGGAGTTCTGTGCTGTGATAAACGGACCCATCGTTTGCAGTGATTTAATTCCCAGCTG
>NW_011494835.1:7658654-7691913 GCF_000754665.1 Bison bison bison | reverse complement strand
CTCCTTGCCCTGCTAATTATTGACGTTTATAATTGTGCATAAGAAAGCACTCGGTCAGTGAGACCCTCCAGTGTGGGCTCTGTGTGAGTGAATGTATGGGGCAAAATCCACTTTGGACAAAGGTTATCAGGTTTTTTAAAAGTTGAGTTTATGGCAGAAACAGCTGTGCTCCAAACAGAAGCTGGCTGTTGCAGAGAATGACGTTTTTGTAATACATTGCTATTTCAGACCTCTGTTTGGTCATGATGGGAGGAAAAATGCTCCCTTCCCCTCTCTGTCCTACTTCAAGGGCGTAACCTTGGAGAGATACTCAGAGAAGGCTGGAGGCTGCCCTGTGGAAGTTGGGGAAGAGACAGTTCTGAAGCCTCTCCAGCAGGGAGCAGAGTCTGGAAGTGCTAACGTCTGGTAAAGCTGGTGGTGGGGCGGAAGGACGTCTCTGGAGGTTGGACAGTTCCCTTGGAGTAGGGATGCGCTGTCCTGGGTGTGCTGAAATCACACTTCTCCTTTACACAGTTGGGAACCTCGTTAGAAATGACCTCCGCTGCCCAGCATCTGTGCTCCTTTCAGTAGTTCAGTCCCAAATGGGAGAGTATCCATGAAGACAGATCAAAGTCATTGTCATTGGCGAATACTTGATTACCGGGTATCTGGAAACTGTATGCGAAGATAATTGGATTACACTGACATGTCACACTTGTAAGAGAACATCTTTCCCAGAGTGCCTCAGACCTTTTTTGCTTTAAAGGAATCACGATAATGTTTTCATTACTTTTTATTATTTTGATGATTTAGTAATGTGGCTGAATCTGGTATAGACTTTTGGGGGTATGTGTGTGAAGTTTTTTATCAAACTGTAATATTTGTGAATGGACTGCCTTGCAATATAAATGTTAATATAATATGTAAAGGGAGATTAAAAAGTTTGATTATTCTGCCACGTGGTCGTTAACTTTGCTGCATTTTGTTTGGGATTTTAGAAAGAAGTGGTGGGAATGGAGTGGCTGATTTCACCATTTAAAAAACTCATGATGATTTGAGTAAAAATACTTTTTAATGTTGAATGACTGTATAAAAATTCCAGTCCTGTGTTTAGTTCAGCAGTCTACCAGTAGTAGTTGACATATAACCATGTGTCTGAGAGTTGTTTAAGACAAAGATTGCCACACCGGTAGTGCAGCATTTTATGTACTGATCATGGAGTTTGTGGTGTGGGCTTAGTCAGTGTCTACTTTGAGAAAACAAGCTCAAGGAAAAAAATCTTGGTGGGATGGTTTTTTGTTGTTGTTAAAACACCACACTGGTGATGATGCTTTCTCGGTTTGGGAGATGTAAAAACAGCATGGGACTCTAGTCTAATTGTATATGTCTAATTACAAATGTTTACTAGATTTAGATGAATAAACATCTAGGGTAGTTTTATCATTCTGCCAACTTCTCAAAATGTCAGTGTGTTAACTTTTTCTTTTCTGTATTATCTTTTAAAATATTTTTTTTCCCCTACCAGTTGTTCAGCCCCCTTTTAATTATAATTTAGAAAGGAAACATGTTTGCATTTCATCTTCAGTTTCTGGCTTTTGGTGACAAAATGTGTAAAGGTGAATTAGAACCCATTCACCAGCAGTCTTATATTACTTGTCACCCTCATGTCTAAATTGATAGGAAGAAGATGTTTAGGAATTTGCCATCTTAGCTTGACTTCTCAGTTTGTCCTGTCTTCGCTCTGGCTTTTCACGGAGTTTGATTAAATTTGAGAGACGGATGTTCCACTTTGCTGAAGCCCCCAAATTGTGTCTGTAAGCTATTTCTGCCCCCTTCCCCCAGCCCACGTTTTTCTAACTTCCAGCTTTTAATTTTGAAGATTTTTTGAATTTACAGAAAGTTGATAGTGCAGCGAAATACCCATATACCCTTTCCTGCATTCAGCAGTTGTTGCTGTGCCTCATCTCTTGATATAAGAAGCATTTTTCTTTGGAGAGGAATGGCATCGTACTTTATCTGCTACTGTCGCAGCATCTCTTTTAAAACGTAAGGACATTTCCTATACGATCATTGTCACACCCAAGGAACTGAATATTCAGAGTTGTCTGTATAGTACACATTCACACCTGAGTCAGCTTTCTCCAGAGTGTTCTTTTTTTAAATGCAGAGTCCAAACCCATGGCATTCAGTTGTCATCTGTAGGTTGTTTTTTTTTTTTTTTTTAATTGTAGAACAACCTTTTCCACCATTTTTTGATCTCTTATGAAACTGACACTTGAAGAAGTAGGCTCCCCCCAACTCTGCCCACTTCTTTTTGAGTATCAGCATTAGCTTACTGATTGTTTCTAAAAGTGTTGGTCACTCTAAATGTTCCATGTTTGGCCAGTGGAAGCACCTTTAAGCTTATTTGTGGGTCATTTTGCTCTATGCCTATCAGTCTTTGGGCATGTCCTTGCTTTTCGCCATATGTTCTCAGTTTGTCTTATACTTTTCCTGCCCCAGACTGGGAACTGGCTGCTTCTCCAAGGAGCCCTGGTTTCTCTTCATGAGGAATGGCATTTGGAAATCAAGATCTGGGTACTGCTGGGGTGTTAATTGCTCCTTGGCCCTTTCAGGGAACAGAGCCAGGAACTGCATTTTTTATAAATTCATGTTGATGTATGGCAAAACCCATCACAATATTGTAAAGTAATTATCCTCCAATTAAAAAATTAATTAAAAAATAAATCATGAATTCATTCTGATACTTTGATTTCAAATTTAACACTAGTCTTCCTCACCCTTCCCTGTTTCATATTTGTATTTTCCTTCTCCCATAGTGAGAATTTTGGTTCTGAACAACACTAATATTTACTTATTTGCTTGATTCTACATGACATGTAAAATAATTTCAGAATTACAACACCAAAATCACTACCAACAATCAACCTAAGTGCAAAATTTGTGGTTGCTCCTATTCTTGGAACATATCTCACTAGGAGGGTACTGGTTTAAAAGTTAATTGAAGTAATTCGTTTTGATTCTGCTGTATTCTAAATTTCATAAATCATGTGTGTGCTGCTTGTTGCTAAGTTGTATCTAACTCTTTTGCAACCCCATGGACTGCAGCTCGCCAGGCTCCTCAGGCTCCTCTGCCCATGGGCTTTCCCAGGCAAGATACTGGAATGGGTAGCCATTTCCTTCTCCAGGGATCTTCCTGATCCAGGGATCGAACCTGCATCTCCTGCTTGGCAGACAGATTCTTTACCACTGAGTCACCTGGGAAGCCCATAAACCCATGAGCTATTTTTTAATAAAATGCAGTGAATCTTGAGGGCAAAACATGCTATAGAGATGGTGGAGATATTTTAGTGGTCTCAGAGTTGGAAACACTGGAATTGATTGAGATAGTGTGATCTACGATTTTGTCTACATCTGATGATGTGTGTTCTCTAGCTACCAGAGGAGCAAATTGTACTGCTTGTAATGTGGATGTTTAGCCCATTTTCTAATAGACTGGGAAAAAACATCTGGACATGGTTTAAGGATATGGTTTTACAATACAGGCTGCATTATGCTGATATTCTAGAAGTTATTAACATGTTTTGCTTGATTTAGAAAAATGAACATCTAAAGAAAAGCAGCACAGGCTCCATTTACTGAAATTCTGTGGCCCCACTTAGTCTCAACTCAGAAGGGTAGGCAGCCTTCTTACTCCTTTTGGTGCCAAGTGTTAAAAAATGTCTTGCATTTGGTTATCTTACAAAGGAAAGGTGGGGGTAAGGTGGCCTTGGCGACCTGTTACCTGCTGCTTTTCATTCTGGGGACTTAAGTGAGCAAGAGCAGAGCTGTCTGTATATGGTAATTCTATTATATTAAAATATGTGTCAATATTGCCAAAAAAATGTGCTAAAAACCAGTTTATGTGGAGCACTCAGAAGGCCTTCCTGGAAAGATTTTCACTTACCACTTATGTTAAGAGTTCAAAGTATTTTAAATAATCTCTCTTGTGCATGTCCAGCCTTTTTACTGTTGTGGAGCTTTTATAACTGTTTTGACTCCTGGGTGCTTGGCCCTTTTACTAGTACTCCAGACTCCTCACCCCACTTCCAACAACAGACACATGGCAGGGTTTACTCCCACACGCGTGTAGGCACATTTGCATCGTGGTGTCACAAACTCCCAAGATCAACAAGCAGGACACCAGGGCTGAGATCTCTAATTTTTTAAACTAGTTGCATGGCTTGGACAAATTTCCATCTCTTTAAGGAGGTATCCTATTTGTGCAATGACACAGAGCTTAGCAACTGTTTTATTCTATATATAACGTGACTAAATCAAATTCACTTTATTTTAGTACTTGGGTCAGAGGTCAACAGAAAATTTAGAGTAGAATTTTTTCAAACTTTACCAGTACCTCTGAGCCCTGGGTGGTTCTGAGGAAACAAAATAGACAAGGATAAGAACTGTTAGTATAAAGATGTAGATTTGCAAAAAAAAAAAAAGCCAACAGGTATTTGAAAGCAAATTTCCACTGTTTCATCTAGATCTGATTCTTGGTCATCAGGACTATTTCAGCCCCTGTCTAGAGTCAGGGTAGTTCTGTGGTGAATCAGCACTCCTTTCCTGAAGGGAGCATGTGCCTATTAGCTCATCTCAGTGAATTCTGTTATGATGTCTGGCTTGATAAAAATCTGTGTGCAGTAAAAATCAGTAAAAAGCCCATCTCCCCACCCCTAAGTAAAAAGCCCATCCCATCTGCTTTGTTCTTATAAAGTTCCACCAAAAGAAATCTGTATAATGGAGGACTTTGTATGTACTGGTTCACTGTGCCAGTTCACTTCATAAATTGTTTCTTTAAAGATATGATTTTCTTGTTATAGTTCTATGCACTTATTATCTGAGTAACTGTTTAAATATACTTAAATGTTTTCCAAATATGGTTTGTGGTGTATTTTTTCTAAAGGGTATTTGCTGACAAAGAGTCTGATCTTGCACATTAATTGAAACAAAATTGGTTGAGTAGGTCATTTTTCCTGGGTCACACAGTATCTCTAGGGCCAAAGAACTGTTAGTTACTCGAAGGCTTTGATCATCAGCCTACTTGGGAGACTGGCAGCCAAGCAGAAGATGTTGTAAAGCATTCTGCACATGTAAAATATGCTCCCTTTTCCCCAGGTCAGCAAAACCTTTGAGAATCACCAGCTACATTTACTTTTGCTTTGAAATGAAAGAAATGGAAGTAGCATTATGTGTAGCCATTTTTAAGTTGTACACACATTATCTAGCTCCACTGTAACAAAGTTTGGATATAATGCAACTTGTCCCCTCACCTCAAAAACCTCATCATTCCACACATTCTACTTTATATTAGTCCCCTGTGCATGTAATAAAGACCTTGTTCAAGTCAGACATGCCTATGTATTTTACACCGTTTTTCACAGTGAACATCCCTAGGTGGGTTAAATAGAAAGCAAGATAGCCCAACATGCTGAAAATGGAAAAGCTGGTAACATTTGAAAAATGCCAAGTATATGAGCATTTTCAGTGAGAAACAAAAAGCTGTTAAAAGTTGGTAGTATTGTAAAATTTTAGATCCTTAAAAATTGTTTTTCACAAGCTTTCATAAAATATACAGTGGAGAGATTAGCCATTTGTGGTAAACTTATATACCATTTATCCAATATAGCAGTTTAAACTTAAAAAAATTCCCAAGAATACTTTTAAGGTGGCAGAGTTCTGATTTTGAACAGCCAGGGTTAGTGAATGTTTTTCAGCCCTGTGTTGTCTGTGTTCTTCCAAAAACTATTTGGTTCCACAATATACATAACAGCCTAGATGCCATCCAAGAGGATGTATTGAAAGGATCTTAACAAGAAATACTTTAAACCTATAGTCCCATGATCCAAGAGCCTTCATGGTGATACTGGTTCCTTCAAAGAGGCAACTGGGCTTTCATCCAGGAAATGCTCATACCTGTTAAACTGAATTAGCTGGCTCAAGACTATGTACACTTCACTGTGACAGAAATGAAAAGTAAACTTCCTAATTGACCAGCTACAAGAATTGGGGTTCCATTATTTTACTATCTTAAAATTGCTTTACTTTCTCATATTGGTGAACGTAAAATGTTTGCCATTCTCATTCATGTATAACTCATGAGTTATACATGAATGAGTGGAAGAATCTTTTAAAAGAATTATTAGCTCTTCTCCATTATTACCCTCATATGTTCTTTGTTACGGCAGTTGCTTAAGGCAGTAAAATATACTTTATTCCTGGAAGGCTGAGCTAAAACAAACCAGATGAAAGTACATTTCTTAGAGCTGGGGTAGACGCTAGTTTCAATTTCCTCTTCTTCCAGTTTATGTAGGACAATAGGTTAGAGCCCTTTGGGCCCCTACTGAGTCTCTAGCCCTCTAGATAAAATGAGAGAAGCTATACTGCTTTGTCCTTCAAATGCACCAAAGATCCAAAAAGAAGTCCTGACCATAACTGCCATTTTCTATTTTCATTTTGGGAGCAATTAAGCCACATCAATCAGAAGAATAATTAAAACAAAAAGCACATGCTTTCAATTCAACCAAAGATATGTATATCAATGTCCTGATATGAAAACAGTCTTAAGATATATGTGGAAAAAATAAAAAGGCACAGAATAGTGTTAATTAGTATTCATTTGTATAAATTACATGTATACATGTTATTTCATTAGTAGAAACTTCTGGGAAGATACATAAACTTATCGGTGGTCACTAATTTTGGGGGAGAGGGGGAAGTTTAACTTTTCTTTCCCATGTAATTTTCTCTATTTGAATGTTCTAACTCTTGCATGTATTGCCCTCATGCATTTATTTTTGTGTTAATGGATTACTGGGATGTTAAGACTATGCACCATTTTTGTTTGCTGATTTATTCTGCTCAGGGTAAAGAAGCCTAAATGCTACTTAACAACAGCACCAGGAAAACACTGATAGGTTTGACCATACTAAAATAAAAATTTAAAAATATAGAATATATTAAAAATATAAAACTTGCAAAGGATTGGCATCTAGAATAAAGAAGTCTTAAAAAGAACCTGAGCTACGTTAAGTCCTGAGACCAGGTGGGTGTGTGATCTCACCTAAATGACTGTGGAGTCAAGTCCCAGTCAGAGTTGCACGATTTCAGATATTTTGTACAGCACAGGGAAATACAGCCATTGTCTTGTAATAACTTTTAGTGGAATGTAATCTAAGTCAGAGAAAGGCAAATATCTTCTCATGCTTGACGCCTTTACTTCCTTCCAGCCCCCTCCTCTCCTGGACTTTTCCTCTGTGTGCCTTCTACAGAAATGGATCCATCCTCTGCCTGGCTTTCTGCAGTCTGGCACCTCCGCTCTGTATGCCCAAGCCTGGCAGGCAAGGAGCAGAGAATCTTCCGGTTAGAGGGGAGGGGAGAAGAATGTTGTCAGTACACTTAGATTTCTTTTTTCACTTTGACCACATAATCTTGTCTTTTCCGAGAGTTGATGAATAAAGGTACTGAAACCATTTACCTCCGATTGGGACTTGAACCCATGCGCTGGGACTCGAACCCAACCAAAACCCTGCTTGGGACTCGAACCCCACCAAAACCTCACTTGGGACTTGAACCTACATGGCTGGGACTCAAACCCAGTAAAAACCCACGGTACCTGGTTTCAGGACCTAATGAAGCTCAGAAGAAAAAGAATACAAATGACCAAAAGAATGAAAGACTTCAGTAATTAAGGGAAATGCAAATTAGTCATTTCATACCCATGTGGTTTATAAAAACTGACAACCACTTTGAAGAGCACAATTACACTCATCTCAGATGCTAGTAAAGCTCAAAACTCTCCAAGCCAGGCTTCAGCAATACGTGAACCGTGAACATCCAGATTTCAAGCTGGTTTTAGAAAAGGCAGAGGAGCCAGAGATCAAATTGCCAACATCGAAAAAGCAAGAGTTCCAGAAAAACATCTATTTCTGCTTTATTGACTATGCCAAAGCCTTTGACTGTGTGGATCACAATAAACTGTGGAAAATTCTGAAAGAGATGGGAATATCAGACCACCTGACCTGCCTCTTAAGAAACCTGTATGCAGGTCAGGAAGCCAACAGTTAGAACTGAACATGGAACAACAGACTGGTTCCAAATAGGAAAAGGAGTACGTCAAGGCTGTATATTGTCACCCTGCTTATTTAACTTAGATGCAGAGTACATCATGAGAAACACTGGGCTGGAAGAAGCACAAGCTGGAATCAAGATTGCCGGGAGAAATATTAATAACCTCAGATATGCAGATGACACCACCGTTATGGCAGAAAGTGAAGAGGAACTAAAGAGCCTCTTGATGAAAGAGGAGAGTTAAAAAGTTGGTTTAAAGCTCAGCATTCAGAGAACTAAGATCATGGCATCTGGTCCCATCACTTCATGGCAAATAGATGGGGAAACAATGGAAACAGTGTCAGACTTTATTTTTGGGGGCTCCAAAATCACTGTAGATGGTGACTGCAGCCATGAAATTAAAAGACGCTTACTCCTTGGAAGGAAAGTTATGACCAACCTAGACAGCATATTCAAAAGCAGAGACATTGCTTTGCCAACAAAGGTCCATCTAGTCAAGGCTGTGGTTTTTCCAGTGGTCATGTATGGATGTGAGAGTTGGACTGTGAAGAAAGCTGAGTGCCAAAGAATTGATGCTTTTGAACTGTGGTGTTGGAGAAGACTCTTGAGAGTCCCTTGGACTGCAAGGAGATCCAACTAGTCCATTCTGAAAGAGATCAGTCCTGGGTGTTCTTTGGAAGGACTGATGCTAAAGCTGAAACTCCAATACTCCACCTCATGTGAAGAGTTGACTCATTGGAAAAGACCCTGACGCTGGGAAGGATTGGGGGCAAGAGGACAAGGGGACGACAGAGGATGAGATGGCTGGATGGCACCACCGACTTGATGGACTTGAGTTTGAGTGAACTCTGGGAGTTGGTGATGGACAAGGAGGCCTGGCATGCTGTGATTCATGGGGTTGCAGAGTCGGACACGACTGAGTGACTGAACTGAACTGAACTTGAAGAGCAATTTGACAATTTCTAGTAAGGTTTAAAATGTTATCCTGTGATACACATCTTACATGACTGACACTGAGCATGATGTACAAGGATGTTCCACCAGTGCTGTCAGCAGCAGAGAAACAATTTGGGAAACAATTATATGCCACAGTTGGAGACAGATAAATGATGGTAGTTCATACAGGTGACTACTACTGCACAGTACTCAGTGAACGGGAGCATCATATACAACAGGGATTAACCACACAGTAATGAGTGGAAAAGCTGCAGAATAAGATAGCATCCGGTTTAACATGTATGACAACATGAAGACTGGCGGGTGTACAGATATGTATAGTAAAAGTATGGCAACCTGGGTGAGAGTGATAAACACGATTCTGGGTGCTGACTATACCACAGGAGAGGAAAGGCAATGTGGTCTGGAAGAGTAAAATGTTAGGATTTGACAAAATAAGTGCTTCAGTTTGGATATTCAGTAAGTAAATGTTTTCCATATACTTGAAATAAGTTCACAGCGGGATCAACAACACAAAACTACCTACTTAAAAGGTAGTTTCAGTGACGAATTCTACTGCTCCATATGGGCCAGATGCCATACCAGGAACTGCGAATCTTAAGTTTGATCAATGCACGGTAACTGCCCTCAAGAAGATAATCTTCAATGCCCCTGGTGGTCCAGTGGTTAAGGATCCACCTGCCAATGCAGGGGACATGGGTTCTATCCCTGGTCCGGGAAGATTCCACATGCCTTGCGGCAACTAAGCTCGCACGCTATATAGAGCCCACGTGTTGCAACTCCTGAGCCCAAGCACCCTAGAGCCTGTGCTCTGCAACAAGAGAAGCCACCACAATGAGAAGGCCATGCACCACAACTAGAGAAAGCTGGTGCAGTAACGAAGACCCAGTGCAGCCAAAAAAAAAAGGATAATCTCACCGAAGCAGATTTCGGTTGACTGGAGAAATCTGTTCTTTAATAATGGGTCTGAGATCCTTAAAAGTTACAAGAAAGTTACCAATGACAGTGAAGACAACGGCATACACTCACCACTGCCTTGCCTTCTCCGTCTTTCCTTTAAAGAATGAAGATGACAGGGAGAGAAATCATGAGAATGAATTCAGCATAAAACAGGTGACAACTCCCACACATACACAGGCATTCCTTTTATTATGTTAGAAATATTCTTTAATGAGCTAGCAATTATTTATGTGAAGAAGAGACTAGAAAACAGATTTATGACAGTATTAGCCTTATCCTTGGTTAGACATATGTAGGAATTTACACACAAAACATTATTGCTTAGAGTAGGTTAATGAAGATCTAACAATCTGTGAACTTGAAAGAGCTCCTTTCTGCTTATGTGGCTGCTCCAACCAGACCCTAAGACTTAGTTACAAGGATGGAAGAATTCTCCTCTTTTGAACTTAAAGCTTTACAACCGTTCGGATGCTGTAAGAGAAGAAAACAATAAACAAAGGTTCAGAATCCTTTAACACCACTAAAACACTTTTTTAAAAAAATACTTCTTCCTCCGTAAGCCCCAAATCATTACCGCAGTCTATACTACACAGCTAAAGAGAAAGCTTACCTCTTTCCGGCATGCATCAGATCAAAGGCTTCATTAATTTGGTCAAAAGGCAGACTGTGAGTCACAAACTCATCAACTTTTATCTTTTTGGACATATATTCAGACACCAACTTTGGGACACTTTCTACACTCTTCCATCCTAAAGGAAATCATACATCTATTCATTACTTTTTCCAACAAATCTCTATAGTATGCTTATTATTTAGTAGGTGACAAAGACATCTAAGAGAATGAATTTTTTCATGAATTAAAGAGGAATGAAAAACTTCAAAATCAGCCTAGAGAGGAGGAAGAATTTAATATACATCTTTAGTTAAGAAAAAAACAGATGCCTTTTGAGCACTTTTTTCTGTGTTAAGATTTACTAAAATCTCATTAAACCTTAACGGAGATTTTAAAACTATACAGGACAGAACTCTAGAAGTCTCAGAACAAGATTATTTAAATCCACAACAGCAAAATTTCTATAATCATGAAATTCAAGGAAGAACAAAATTGATGTGATACATGACTTTATTTCTGTGCTTTTAATTTCAACATAAAGATAACATCTCAGAATAAAAACCTGTGAACTGAAAAGCAAAGTAGAAGACCTTTACTTATATGTTAAGATTTTAAACAAAGTCAGATCCTTCAATTTTTCACTTGTATTATTAAAAGAAGCAGTAAATGTACAAATAAGCTTTCCCCCTTTTTAAACTAGGGTTTCTTTGGACTATATTTCAAGCTTTTGTGTGTGTGCTAAGTCGCTTCAGTTGTATCCAACTCTGTGAACCCATGGACTGCCGCCCACCAGCCTTCTCTGTTCATGGGGTTCTCCAGGCAAGAATACTGGAGTGGGTTGCCATTTCCTTCTCCAGGGGATCTTTCTGACCCTTTTCCAAATCTCCCTCCTTACATCCTCGACAGATTACCTTTTCATTCCAAACTGGTACCTTTTTTTTTACCCCCTCATTTAAATCTCCTGGTAACAGACAACTACAGCTACTGCTATTCCCTACACCAAAACTTCTATTTACATTGTGAGTCATGTGTTAGCAACACCCATGGGGCCCCAAGGCTCCAGCTTATTTCTCAACAAACATGTGTTTCGGTGAGGCTTCAGTTAGAAGTGACTTCCAACCCCCCTGGCTCAGTCTCCCAGACATTTTTAGAACATTCTCAAATATAGCTCTGGAACCTCAGCTGATGTCCCTGAGCTGCATGTGTGGTTCTACAAGTCTGTTCTAATACACTCAAGTGGGGCATACTAGTGTCTAAGGCTTTGAAAAGAGGGTTTAGTCAGCTTGACATTTTCCTTGACAAATTGTGTAGTATAAAGAAGGAAAACTTAGGCCAAATCCCTCATTTTTCATACTTTCCCAATTTTCTGGCCTTGGAAAAAAAAATGTGGCATGATGTGAGGCAGGGAATGAGACACTTTGTTAGACGCAGGTCATTTCATTTGAAACTTATGCTATGTAATACTTTTTCCTTAGGAGAATTGTAAGGATGTATTTTTTAAAAATCTATTAAAAACTTAAGGTTTCCTTCATTCACAATAGTTGGGATATATAAACATGTTTTGATGTCTTTTCTCTTCCCTAGCTGAGTGACCCTAAGAAAGAGAAACTATTTCTTAGCATTCTCCTGGTAGTTGGCAACCCCAGGTAACCACATACTTTTAGGACACTCAAGGGAAAAACGATCAGTCTGGCAGCTTTTCCATTTTGTTATAAGGCTCTGTCTAACTTAAAAGTTTTACTCAGACTGGTTACTGCTGAAATCAGTACTGTTTAGAGAGAAGCATGATCACATCCAGGGATCACTGCACTCTCTGGGAAAATGAGTAAAAAAATGCCAATAACCTATATAAGTCTACCAGATGACTGGCCTGGTTTATCCTGTATCCAGCTTCTGACCTAGCCCCAGCTATTTCATTAATGGAATATTAGTATTTTTTTTCAGGGTATAAAAAGTAGCCTTGTGTTTCAGAAGAAGCTGAGCACCTCCCCAGTCCCCAGGGTTAGTACTCATTGGGATTACAATTCTGCTGAAGGAAATAACAGAAGAAAATGTCCTCATCCATCAAATTACCTCCAAAGGCAGTGCCTTTCCATGTGCGGCCCGTGACTAGCTGGAACGGACGAGTGGCGATTTCTTCACCAGAGGCAGCTACTCCCACTACCACACTGATGCCCCAGCCTTTGTGGCAGGCCTCCAGCGCTGCTCTCTGCAGACAAACCACAGAAGTCAGTGCATTTTGCTAAGAATATCTACTTCTCCAGAAACTTCTGGGGGACAGGGTAGTGGTACACAGAACTTTTTTAGAAAAGTGGCAACAAAATGATCCAAGTATTTATTAAGTTGTTTAATTTTATTGAACAATTTTAACAGGTACTTTTAAAAGAATTTGCTAATTTGGCTAAATATTAACACAAATTGAAAGGATTTAAAGCTTTTATTTGTTGTCTACTAAGGTTACTGAGTCACTATGTGGATATGTATCTAATTCCATAGCCCATGTTCTCTATAACTGCATCGTTTTGCCTTTTCATTTAATGAAACGCACTTTAAGATACAGCAGAGACTGAAAGGCAAAATAACATTTTCCTTCATCTTTCCCTTGTCTAGTTCAATAGTTATTTTTCCATTCTTTCAGCAACCATTCTTATCCGAGAATTTAAGATTTCTCCTTTGCAAAACAAAACAATATTTTATCTTAATAAAGGAAATTACATTTAAAAAGGCAGTTACACACACACACAAGCACATGGAATGAAGCCAGGCATACTCACCATGACTTTCACATTACCAATACACTCAAAGGAGTAGTCGACTCCCCCGTCAGTCATCTCAATGAGCACTTCCTGGATCGGTTTACTGAAGTCCTGGGGGTTAATACACTCAGAGGCCCCGAACTCCTTGGCTCTTGCGAATTTATCCTTATTGATGTCCACACCAATGATCCGGGCTGCACCAGCCGTCTTACAGCCCATGATAACTGCCAATCCAACTCCTCCCAGGCCAAAGACAGCACAAGTAGAGCCAGGCTCCACCTAACATTAAAGACAGCCTATAAGGTACTCATTCTGTAAGAGTCAGCGAAATCATTAGTTTTCTTACAGGTTGGGCCAAGTTCACTACTTCAGCAAAGCTTTGCTGTATGAAGTTAGAAGGTGGAATCTAAAACCCAGGCCAACACTTACCTTGGCAGCATTCAAAGCAGCACCATAGCCAGTTGAAATGCCACAACCCAGAAGGCAAACTTTATCCAAAGGTGCTAAAGGATCAATTTTAGCAACAGAAATGTCAGCCACAACTGTGTATTCAGAAAATGTGCTGGTTCCCATGTAATGTAAAATTGTCTTTCCTTTACAAGTAAATCTGCTAGTGCCATCTGGCATTAATCCTTTTCCTTGAGTGACTCTAAAGAAAAAGAAATCAATTTTTTAAAATGATGACCAGTAGTTAGAAGACTGTGCTAAGACCAAAACTCTAATCTCTAATGTATTCATTAATCAATTTAGCACCTTTCACCAATGCCTGATTAAGAAAACTTTTAAAAGAATTATAATCTTATGAATCTTTCTCAACATTCAATATCCCTCTAGATTACCTGTCAAGAGTACTGAAATAATTTTAACAGGTACAACTTATGGATCACATAAAATGATTTTAAAATTCCATCATGTGACCCTATATGCGAGACAGCAAAAGACACACAGATGTAAAGAACAGTCTTTTGGACTCTGTGAGAGAAGGTGAGGGTGGGATGATTTGAAAGGGTAGTGCTGAAACGTGTCTATTATCACATGTGAAGCGGATCGCTAGTCCAGTTTCTATGCATGAGACATTGTGCTCAGGGCTGGTGCCCTGGGATGACCCTGGGGGATGGGATGGGGAGGGAGGTGGAAGAGAGGTTCTGAATGGGGAACACTTGTGCACCCGAGGCTGATTCATGTCGATGTATGGCAAAAACCACTACAATACTGTAAAGTAATTAGTCTCCAATTAAAATACATGAATTTTTTTTTATTAATTTTTTAAAAAAGAAAAAAAAATTCCATCATGAAACTGTGAGCAAATATAACTTCAAAAAGCATTAAGCCAAAACAGCATCCACACAGCAGAGATTACAAGCAACTAAAAAGATGGGGAAACAGTAGAAAAAGTGGCTGACTTTATTTTTCTGGGCTCCAAAATCACTGCAGATGGTGATTGCAGCCATGAAATTAAAAAGACACTTACTCCTTGGAAGGAAAGTTATGACCAACCTAGACAGCATATTCAAAAGCAGAGACGCTACTTTGCCAACAAAGGTCCGTCTAGTCAAGGCTATGGTTTTTCCAGTGGTCATGTATGGATGTGAGAGTTGGACTGTGAAGAAAGCTGAGCGCTGAAGAATTGATGCTTTTGAACTGTGGTGTTGGAGAAGACTCTTTGAGAGTCCCTTGGACTGCAAGGAGATCCAACCAGTCCATCCTAAAGGAAATCAGTCTTGGGTGTTCATTGGAAGGACTGATGTTGACGCTGAAGCTCCAATACTTTGGCCACCTGATGCGAGGAGCTGACTCATTGGAAAAGACCCTGATGCTGGGAAAGATTGAGGAGGGAGGAGAACGGAATGATGGAGGATGAGATGGTTGGATTACATCACCAACACAAAGGACATGGGTTTGGGTCGACTCAGGGAGTTGGTGAAGGACAAGGAGGCCTGGCATGCTGCGGATCATGGGGTCGCAAAGAATCAGACAGGACTGACTGACTGAACTGAACTGATCCAGATCAGCACATAAAAGCAGATGTCCAAACTGGTTAATTCAGATTTCTTAGGAGGCCTATTTCAAAAGTGTAATAGTCCCCATGGATTCAAGTTATCTTCTCTCTTGCAACGGTTTCAAAATTATTTTTGATATTCTAAATGGTTGATGTAACATCTTGCTTAGGAATATGGGCCCTAAAGACAGACACAGTCAATCAGTTCAGTGGCTCAGTCATGTCCAACTCTTTGAGACTCCACGGACTGCAACATGCCAGGCCTCCCTGTCCATCGACAACTCCCGGAGATTACTCAAACTCATGTCCATTGAGTCGGTGATGCCATCCAACCATCTCATCCTCTGTCGTCCTCTTCTCCTTCTGCTTTCAATCTTTCCCAGCATCAGGGTCTTTTCAAATGAGTCAGTTCTTTGCATCAGGTGGCCAAAGTATTGGAGTTTCCGCTTCAACATCCGTACTTCCAATAAACACTCAGGACTGATCTCCTTTAGGATGGACTGGTTGGATCTCCTTGCAGTCCAAGGGACTCTCAAGAGTCTTCTCCAACACCACAGTTCAAAAGCATAAATTCAAAAAAGAAAAAAAAAAAAACAAAAGCATCAATTCTTCGGTGCTCACCTTTCTTTATAGCCCAACTCTCACACCCATACATTATTACTGGAAAAACCATAGCCTTGACTAGTTGGACCTTTATTGGCAAAGTAATGTCTCTGCTTCTTAATATGCTGTCTAGGTTGGTCATAACTTTTCTTCCAAGGAGCAAGCGTCTTTTAATCTCATGGCTGCAGTCACCATCTGCAGTGATTTTGGAGCCCCCCAAAATAGTCTCTGTTTCCCCATCTATTTCCCATGAAGTGATGGGACCAGATGCCATGATCTTCGTTTTCTGAATGTTGAGTTTTAAGCCAACTTTTTCACTCTCCTCTTTCACTTTCATCAACAGGCTCTTTAAGTTCCTCTTCACTTTCTGCCATAAGGGTGGTATCATCTGCATATCTGAGGTTATTGATATTTTTCCCGGCAATCTTGATTCCAGCTGTGCTTCCTCCAGCCCAGCGTTTCTCATGATGTACTTGCATATAAGTTAAATAAGCAGGGTCACAATATACAGCCTTGACATACTCCTTTTCCTATTTGGAACCAGTCTGTTGTTCCATGTCCAGTTCTAATTGTTGCTTCCTCACCTGCATATAGGTTTCTCAAGAGGCAGGTCAGGTGGTCTGGTATTCCCATCTCTTTCAGAATTTTCCACAGTTTGTTATGGTCCACACACTCAAAGGCTTTGGTGTAGTCAATAAAGCAGAAATAGATGTTTTTCTGGAACTCTCTTGCTTTATCAATGATTCAATGGATGTTGGCAAGTTGATCTCTGGTTCCTCTGCCTTTTCTAAATCCAGCTTGAACATCTGGAAGTTCATGGTTCACAGACTGCTGAAGCCTGGCTTGGAGGATTTAAGCATTACTTTACTAGCGTGTAAGATGAGTGCAATTGTGCAGTCATTTGAGCATTCTTTGGCATTGCCTTTCTTTGGGATTGGAATGAAAACTCACCTTTTCTAGTCCTGTGGTCACTGCTGAGTTTCCCAAATTTGCTGGCATATTCAGCATAGCACTTTCACACCATCATCTTTTAGGATTTGAAACAGCTCAACTGGAATTCCATCATCTCCACTAGCTTTGTTCGTAGTGATGCTTCCTAAGGCCCACTTGACTTTGCATTCTAGGATGTCTGGCTCTAGGTGAGTGATCACACCATCATGATTATCTGAGTCGTGAAGATCTGTTTTGTATAGTTCTTCTGTGTATTCTTGACACCTCTTTTTAATATCTTCTGCTTCTGTTAGGTCCTTACCATTTCTGTCCTTTACTGAGCCCATCTTTGCATGATATGTTTCCTTGGTATCTCCTATTTTCTTGAAGAAATCTCTGCTGCTGCTGCTAAGTTGCTTCAGTTGTGTCCGACTCTGTGCGACCCCATAGATGGCAGCCCACCAGGCTCCCCCGTCCCTGGGATTCTCCCGGCAAGAACACTGGAGTGGGTTGCCATTTCCTTCTCCAATGCATGAAAGTGAAAAGTGAAAGTGAAGTCGCTCAGTAGTCTTTCCCATTCTATTGTTTTCCTGTATTTCTTTGCACCAATCACTAAGGAAGGCTTTCTTATCTCTCCTTGCTATTCCTTGGAACTCTGCATTCGAATGGGTATATCTTTCCTTTTCTCTTTGCCTTTCGCTTCTCTTTTATTCATAGCTATTTGTAAGGCCTCCTCAGACAACATTTTGCCTTTTTGCATTTCTTTTCCTTGGGGATGGTCTTGATCCCTGTCTCCTGTACAGCGTGAGGAACCTCCATCTATAGTTCTTCAGGCACCCTATCAGATCTAATCCCTTAAATCTATTTCTCACTTCCCCTGTATAATCGTTATGGATTTGATTTAGGTCATATCTGAATGGTCTAGTGGTTTTCCATACTTTCTTCAATTTAAGCCTGAATTTGGCAATAAGGAGTTCATGGTCTGTGCCACAGTCAGCTCCCGGTCTTATTTTTGCTGACTGTTTCATTCTGTACTCCAAGGCCAAATTTGCCTGTTAATCTAGGTATTTATTGACTCCCTACTTTTGCATTCCAGTCCCCTATAATGAAAAGGATATCTTTTTTTGGTGTTAGTTTGAGAAGGTCACACACACTTGTGTTCAAATCCCAGGTGGCCCTTGTCAAGTGAATTAACCCCTGTGCCTTCAATCTGTCATTAGAAAATCAGAGAAACCATCTTTCTTAGAGATTACTAAAAAATCAAATGAGAGGTTATGTAAGCATTAGCATTGTGCCTGGCACAGAGTGCTTAATAAATAGGTTACTTTTAATAAAAATAAACCCTAGAACTTGATGTACACTCTTGGATAAACCTTTGGAATATATATGAATAAAATATATACAGATGAAGAAAAAGTCAACTGCCTGTGGATTCAAGAACATTTCCTTTGAGAGAAACATAAATACGACCAGAAACAAACAGATGACAAAGCTCTACCCCAATAACCTTTATATCTTTATGAGAGCAAGTTAAATTTGCTTAGCTCTCAATGTCAGAAACTGCTCTGCTTTCAGAAGAGGCTCATGAACAAAAGGTGATATGGGATATATTTTAAGCTTTGAAAGAACTTGTCCTTCTAAAAGCTTACAGACAGCCACAAAAAAGCCTACAACCATTATCCTACTTGGTATGTCAGAAGTCTTTCAGATAGTGTTTGGAATTCCCTTTCAAAATGACTATAGTTATATTTTTTTGGTTCTAGTTTTGTAACTGTGTTCATGTGATAAAATAAATGCAATTTCGTCTTCCAAAAAAAGAAACTAATTTTGTCAATGGCGTTAGAAAACAATGCAAAAACTAACAGATCTCCCAAATAGTGCTGGGTGGGAGTATATGCCATGACTCAGCAACTTCAATCCTAGGGAAATACCCAAGAGAAAGTTGCATAGATGTCCATCAAGATATCCATCAAGAGACACACATGGACGCTCCGAGAGGCACTAACCATAGCAGGGTCAAAGTGGGGAGCAATGTGAATGTCCATGGGAGAAAGGGTAAACAGAGATATTTGGAATGAAACAAAAGAGAATCAGAGGCATATAGCAGCACGGCCACTTCAGCAGACATTATGAATGAAATAAACCAGGCAAAAGAGCACATTCTGCATAATTCTGTTTCTATGAAATTTTACAGTGAAAAATAACAATAGTGGTTACCCTTGAGGGAGGTAGGTGTTGACCTGTAAGGGACATGAAGCACTGTGTGGGCAGCTGGAAGGGTTTTCTATCTTGATCTGAGTGAAGGTTATAACTATTAGGTGTGTATAAGCATAAAAATTCATTGAACTGTACACTTAGTATTTGTACACTTTAATTACTTCATTATGTGTATGTTCTACTTCAGTGACAAAAAAGAGGCAAAAGGGGGAAAACAGACACAAGATCTTAAATGCCTCAAAGAAGTTAAGTGTGTTACCTTGCTACAATAAAATAACCACCTTTTCTTTGTCAAAGGGTTATGTTATCTCTTGGAGGCTTCCCAAAACCGTATGAGCTAAGTTTTATTACTTTGGTTTCATGGACAATAAAATGGCTCATAAAAATGCCTTCATTTAATTTCATAACCATGTCCCTCCTTACTACCTATTTTGGCAAATTTACCCTAGTATTATGGAAAGAGAATGGGTTCAGAAAATTGCATTATCTCTCCCAACAGCTGATGATGCTGAGCATACCACTTAATTTCCAAGTCTAAATTTTCTCATCTATGAAAATACAGTAATACCAGTGATAATGACAGGTTGCCAAGAAGACAGAATGAAATAATGCACGTAGAATGCTCTGTATAAATTGCCACATAATTACTTATCATGATTAATATTACCTCTTGTTTTAAGAATAAAATAAAAAGACACTAACCTTATCTTCTGGCAAAGGTTTGTTTTAGGATTCAGACAAAATTTGCATTCTCCACACTGGGGGATGTAAAGTGGGATGACAGTATCACCTAGAAAACGAACGCAAGGACACTGTCCTGAATTGGTAGCACCTGATTCTAAACAAATTCCCATTCTTGTCAACTCACACAGCTTTGCAGGTTAACAACTTTAAGGCCTAGAACTTTACCTACATAACATCAGACACTGCCTGACTATGCAAAAAAAAAAAAAAAAAAAGCTTCAAATTTTTATCTAAATGAAACTTTCAAAACAGTAAGTGGAGAACAAGGAAGTCATGTGCTTTACTATACTGACTTGATGCATCTTCAAAAATTCTTGCTTAATTGGGCAAAAACCATGTCAGATAAGTAGCAGTCTCATAATCAGAAAGGAAACAGCTCTCAAATATTTGTGTTTTCCAGATAAGGAATAAAATCAATCTTGACAACTTACTTAGGCGGTAACTTATTCAAAAATAAACAATGTATAGTGTATCAGAAATATAATTTCGTATAAAAATAAGCCAAAATTGTAAAATAAGTGGTTCAAATATCCTCCTTACCTGCCTTCAGCTTAGTAACTCCTTCACCAACACTCTCCACAATTCCAGCACCTTCATGTCCCAAGATCACTGGATAATTCCCTTCAGGATCAGCCCCACTCAGTGTATAGGCGTCAGTGTGGCAAACTGCAGTGGCAATAATCTAACAGGATATTAAATAGCGTCTGAGTGTATGCACATGCAATTCAGAGTGACACACAGGTCAAAGGAGAGACATTTTTACTTAACAGCATATTTTATTGGTTAGAAGATACACTTCTTTCATATTTTAACCTCTCTAAAATCAGCATGTGCTCATCACCGATGGCATCTTAACAACTGGAACTGGCAGCATTTTCTTAGTGGTACATAAAATTAATGGTACCTTTATAGGCAATGAAACATAGTGTATCTATTTTCCTTTTTGATACGTTAGCAGGAGAAGGTAAACCAGGGCATGTTATGGGCACGGTGCTTTCTGCGGGTGTGGAGAGGAACACCACCTGTGTGCAAAAGCAGGGAGAGCCCATCTCACTGCTGGCCTCCTCCTGACTGTTGGGGAATGAGATTTCTAAAAAGACATATGCCAGCTTGCTTGGTCTGTGGCAAAATTCAAGAGCTTTTATTGGAACCAACTCCCTCTTGAGCAGCCACACAGAATTTCTGCTTAAATAAGCCCTTTATCCCAATTTTTCTGGCTTTCAAGTATCTCTTTTCTTTTCACACTGCCAAAAGCACAGAAAGGAAAAGTCTTGGGAGTATCCGTTTTTCTGCTTCTCACATTTAAACCTGATTACAATGTAACATTCTTAGCTGTTTGTTAGCAGTTTCCCAGGGAAGACTGGTAGCCCTGTACAGCTCATATTAGCACATCCAGGATCAACTTTTTCTTTAGCAGAAAAATCACAATCAGGTTGATTTCTGTAAAGATTTCAGATTCCTGAGCCTGGGTTAAAAGAATCTGAAAAAATTATTTGGCCCTGGCTTCTCGACTTGTTAAATGTGATCCCTGGAAGCATGAGAACTGGAGGTGGGATGGGGGAAGTATACTCCAATTCACAGCAAAAAATGGTTATTTTTTGCTAGAAGGTTCATTTTACTCAATGGTCATTACTTTAAAGCACTGATTTTACATCACAAGTACAGAGTAGAATGCCAGAGTATCCAGCTGGCTGCCTTGTGCTATATGCCTCTCTCCAGGGGTAACTTCACTTTCTTTGCCACAGCAGAGATTAAGACGTGTTGGAATAATGAATCCCCTGAACCTTGGACTTGTCTGCAAAGGTCAGTACATTTTAAAGTTCTCTAAGCAAGCCTGCTTCACTTGCTTGTTGATCCAGTCAGTTAGGAACCTGTTCCCAAATCTTATTTGAAGTTTCTTCCAATAATCCAAAGAATCTTCAGAATACATCTTAAGTTATGGGATCAGCAGAAAGGGGAACATCCTATAAAGTCACCCTAAACCCAGGCTACAGAAGATCAACTGCACTCATCCACTGATCCATGGAGAAGGCTGTTCAGTGCAACACCAAAGCTAAAAAGAGGAGAGGAGCACTGCAAAAGTGAGAGGGATGGTCTGAGAGCCGGGATTCCAAGGCTGGATGACTCTCAGTCCCTTCTCCTTGACACTGTCCTTGGGGATTTCTCCTCTGTAGACCTCAGAGGACTCATCTATCTAGAGACCTAATTGTAGGCCTTCCCTTCCAGTGCCTTAGATGTTTCATTACCTTAATTCGAACTTCATGAGCCTTTGGGGGTGCCACCTCTACCTCCTCTATAGAAAGAGGCTTCCCAGCCTCCCAGGCAACTGCAGCCTTGCACTTGATAACCTGCAATGGGGGAAAACAGAGCAAGATGCTTATCCTCCTGAACTAATCACAACTACTTAGTTAATTTAGATGATGATGAATGCTAATCTTAGACAGTACATCACCGATTCACAATGACACAACTCCAAGTGATATTGAGAATCTCCTGGCATGTGTTTATACTTTATATAAATAGTACTCATTAAAAAATTTTCATTGAGATGATCACATGTGGAAGTTTCATTCAGGAATTCCCTGGCAGTCAGTGGTTAGGACTCAGCACTTTCACTGCTGGGGCCTGGGTCCCTGTTGGGGGAGTGAGGGAGGGGAAAACTCAGATCCCTGCAAGCTACATGACCAAAAAAAAGCTTCATTCATCAAATATTTAATGACCCTCTACAACGCATAAGCAGGAGAAGGTTAAGAATACAGGTTCCAAGAGAATCTGATTCAGTAGTCTGGTATAGGGCCCAAGGGCTCTGAATGCTTAAGATGTGTCCTATGAAATTTTTTTGCTCAGGCTGGTGTAAGTAACACTGGTTTACTGTAAAACTGCACAGCGGGAAGTGGTATAAGGAAGAGAATCAGAATGGGGGATCTAAAAAAAACAAACAAACTGTACCTATCCCTTTCAATTGTGCTATGCAATACAGTAGCCACCTGCCACATGTAGCTTTTGAGCACTTGAAAAATGGCCAGTTTGAACTGAGATAAGCTGTACCTGTAAAATAATCCCAGGTTTTGAAGACTCACTATTTAAAAAATGCTGATTACATGTTGAGATGGTATTTTGAATATATTGGGTTAAATTTTAATCCAACAATGCCATTTTAATGTGGCTACTAGAAAAGTTAAAATTATATACATGACTCATATTGTATTTCTATAGTACAGTGCATGAGGAAGGTTTTGATTAGTTCACAGAATGATTATGAAACATGTTTATGGAATAAAGGTCCTGCTGAGATTATAGTAGACTTAAAAGCCAATAATTACAAAATGTGTGATTTAAAGGGAGAGGCACAAAGTGCTACAGAATGCAAAATGTGGAGAAAGAGTGTAACAGTGTAACTTTGGTTGGTGGGTTTGGGCAAGTGTCACTTTTAACTAGGATGAAAGATGAGGAACAGTTACATAGAGATAAAATATCTACATATAGAATGATTGTGAGCTGTGGATATGAAAATGAAGCCCCTAATACAGTCCTTGACAAGGTGCTGCTGCTGCTGCTGCTAAGTCGCTTCAGTTGTGTCTGGCTCTGTGCGACCCCACAGAGGGCAGCCCATCAGGCTCCCCTGTCCCCAGGATTCTCCAGGCAAGAACATTGGAGTGGGTTGCCATTTCCTTCTCCAATGCATGAAAGTGAAAAGTGAAAGTGAAGTCGCTCAAGTGGTGTCTGACTCTTCTCGACCCCGTGGCTACAGCCTACCAGGCTCCTCCGCCCATGGGTTTTTCCAGGCAAGAGTACTGGAGTGGGTTGCCATTGTAGCTTCGCAGAAGTAAGTTAGTAGCCATTAGTAGCAAGAGAACAAAAGAGTGGAGGAAAAGAAGAGCTGACCTATGCAGAGGGATGAGTGGCTTGCATAAACTTATGAGGCTGGAAATAATCACTTTTAAAATTAAAATGTAGATATTAAGTGCTGATAAAAAATTTATACACTGCATTAGAAACTTTTTTCACCTCAATGTACCATAAATCCCAAACTCGAAAGGTAAAATTCAAAATACTAACAATGAAATCACATATTCTAAAGATCTAAAGCAACAAGAATAAATAATTCATTCACAATCTAAGCTTTAAATCCTTCCTCCCCCCTTTTAAAGCATATCTGAAAGTTTAACGTTTTCCTTTCAATAACAATTCTAAACAAAACAAAGCCTCACTAAATCCGCAGGCAACTGCCCTACTTCAACATCTGAACTATCACAGGAAAAACAGCTGCCAACTTGTTAAATCTCAAAGGTCGTCGTTTAGACTTTACCATTTCTATTCAAGTTCAAATCTTTCAAGAAAATTTGTTAACTCTGTAAAGCATTAAAACAAACAGCGACGTTAGATTAATCCTGTTACTCGCATATTTCTGCCTTTACTGGCTAATGTGTATTTCAGGAACTTTTAATAGTATGTTGCACAGGGTGCAACCCCGGCTCACCATCCTTAGTGTGACCACTAATCGCGACTAACCTGTAACTCTCAAGTTTTTTTAATCTAAAATGGGGTACTATTTTGCATAGGTGTTACAAAAGGATTCAAGTAGGGTGTGTAGAAAGCTCTGGTGCCCAGGTGCTCCAAAAATTTACGAAGCCTTCCAAAGTACAGTCCTTGGAGGCAGAAAGATAGCTCAATTATGAACTACTATGGTGAAACACAACCTAGGGGTTAGGAGCACGGGCTCTAGCTGCAGCTTTGCTACCTGAAAGTATGATCCACAGCAAGTGATGTAACTTTATGTACGCAAAACGTGGGGACTCTTAAACCACCTCCCAAATACCAGGATACCGATCCCACCCCGCCCCCACTCTACGGTTCTCCCCACCCCCATCCCGCTTCGGCTGCCCGCGAAGCAGCAGAATCCAGCCACGAAAGGAGCCGAATCAAAGCTTCCTCACTCCCTCCCTGCTGAGCTGCTAGCTCCCCACGGCCGCGTTTCAGCTCCACCAGCCAGAGTCAGGCTCCAGGCCAAGCCCCACGCGCCCCCGACTCCTCTCAAGCCAGCGGCCAGGTTCCGCTCCATGCTTTCCCCCTCTCCCTCCCTTTCTTGGACTCAGCCCGCGTAACAGCTGATTATACCTGGTTCGCCATTTCCTCAGACCGCAGTCAGCGTGAAGCAGATAACTGGAAACAGCCGTGCAGGGTCGGGGATGTAGGCGGGGCATGCGTCCGCCTGCGCCGGGGCGAGCGTGGAGGCGGGGGTGCGGGGGCTGGAGCGTGGCGAGTGGGGCTTGAGGCCTGGCAAGGCCGGAGCTCTAGTTGATACCAGATGGTCTCGCGAGAAGTTGGAGTTTGCAGTAGGCTGGAAAGCAGCGGCGGCGGCCGCTCAGTGAGCAACGTAACACAGTCTGTAAAGTATCTGTCAGATAGATGAGGGTTTCCCCGTGTAACTGTAGCCCAGGCAGCGTAGATAAAGCTTATAAAGGAGATATGTGGAGGGCGGGGAACCAGGACTTTCACTGGAAGTACGTGAGAAACCGTAAGAGGACCGCACCTTCTACACAGCTTGTGGGCACCTCTTGAGGGCTCAAGATGAGTGAAAGACAGCTCCGCAGGAGAGTCTCCATCAGCTGAGCTTTGAGAAGGAGGATAAAGGGCTTATTGGGGAAAGTCCCAGTGTCAACTTGGGGAAAAAAAAAAAAAAAGCACCAAGGAAGACCTGTGAGTTGAGTTTCTTCAGCGTCTTACTGAGGACTGTGGCCTGGAGACAGCCTCTCAGATATCCCTGAAGAACTATTCTGAAAAGGTGGGGGAAGGCTAGTATACGTGTGATTTTGGGGTGCAGGGTTGTAATCAAGCATTCATCTCCTGAAGGATTATTGCTAGTCCTGAGGAACAGATATCTAAATGATTTTTGTGTTTTTTCTAAATATGGGAGGATGTGAGAATCTAGGTTCTAAAAATGTTTCTCTTGAAATATTTCTAACTATCTAACGGCCTATTTCGCCTATTTTGCCAGAGCACAGAGTGCCTCTTTCTTGATCTTTTCCCGGAATTCCTCTAAGTGTGTACTGCGAGTCAGTGATTGCTGTGGCTAATAACTCAGGCCTTGTAGAACTGGGTGATGGGCAACATTCTTCAGTTTAAGCCAGGCTCCTATTCCAGCTGCTGCTGAAGGGTGAGTAGGATTTATGGTGGTGGTTCATAGAACATGGGGAGAGAACTATGCAAGGAGGAGAAGGGGGCAGTGAAAAATCTCTGGGACATGGATGGAGTTGATGTGTTTTTAGAGTGGAGCAGAGTGTAGAGAGAGAGAGGATGGATTATTTGCTAGTTTACTCTTAAACTCTGTTAGGGATGCTGGATTTTATTAAAATGGCTTTATTGGACAGACCACTCTCTTCTCGCTGCTCATTTTTTTTTAAACGGCATTTTAATGGCTCCTTCTCAGTATATACCTTAAGGGTTGGTGCTCTCACAAGTATATCCAAAACGTTTCACGTCACCCACTTATCTTTACCGTGACGTTAACTTTTATTTATATAGAGACAACTTCTAGATTGTGAATCAGGATGGCTTCTGGTAAACTCAAGACTTGAGAAGTTCCTCAAGTCAATGTTAAATACTGAACCACAGATTAAAGAAGCTCAGGGAACACCAGGGAGCCTAATGCCAAAACACAAAACAAAACCAACCAAACAAAAATACACTTAGGCATAATATATTCAAACTACAGAAGATCAAAGGAAAAAAATCTTGAAAGAAGCCAGAAGGAAAGAAAACATCTTATGAAAAGAGGAGCAAAAGTAAAAATTACATCCAGTTTCCCCTCAGAAATCATCTAAGCAAAAATATAGTGGAATGAAACATATGTGTTGAGGAGAAAAAAACCTTCCAATCTAGAATTCTGTGTTCTGTAACTTTATCCTTTAGAAGTGAATGAGAGATAAAGACTTTCTTACATAAATATTGATGAAATTTGTTGCCAGAAGACATGCCTTGGAAGAAATGTTAAAAGAAATTCTTCAGAGAGAAGGAAAGTGAGTCAGGTCAGAAACTCATCCAAATAAAAGAAGGGCAATAGGGAATGAATAAGTGATAGTAAAATAAGAACTTCTATTTTTCTTTATTGATTTAGCAGAGAACGTAGCATATAACAAAGTTTTATTCAAAGTAAAAATATTCAAAACAGTATTATTCAAAAATAATAGAAAAACTACTTCATGATTACGAAGTATGCATAATTGAAATGGATGACAGCAATGACACAAGGGATTAGAGAGAGGAATTAGGATTATATTGATTTTGTAAGATGTTAGTACTGCCAGTGAAGCAGTATAGTGCTATTTGAAAGTGAACTTGGATTCGTTGTAATAAATATATATTGAAAATTCTAGGGCAAACACTAATTTTTTTTTTAAAGTACAATTGATATACTTAGAAAGAAGGGAAAATGGAATCATGTATTGGGTTGACACCAAAAAGGAAGAGAAGACAAAAATAGTAACAAAGAAGGGCAACCAATGTTAATGGAAAACAGTAACAAATACAATAGATAGTAATCTGACTGTATCAATAATCATTTAAAATGTCCATGGTCTAAATGCACCAATTAAAAGAAATTGTTAGTGTGAATCTAAAAACAAGTATCAAATATATGTTTTATTTTTAAAAATCTGCTTTAGTTTTTTAAATTAAAAAAATTTGTTTTGGCCATGCTGCACAAATCTTAGTTGGGATCTTAGTTCCCTGAGTAAGAATTGAACCTAGGCCCTCAGCAGTGAAAGCATGGAGTCTTAACCATTGGACTGCCAGAGAATTCCCCAAAAAACCCACTTTAAATAGAGAGATACATATAAATTAAAAGTAAAAGAATGGAGAAAGATAAGCTAATACTACTCAAAATAAATTTAGAATAGCTATATTAATTTCAGATGGCAGATTCAAAGCAGTAAGTATGAGGTATAAAGAGAAGTGTTGCATGATCAAGAAGTCAGTTATCCGAGAAGGCATAACAATCCTTAATGTGTATGTGTCTAACAACAGAGCTTCATAATACATGAGGCAAAAACTGATAGAACTTTAAGGAGAAATACATTAAATCCACTAGTACAGTTGGAGGCTTCAACACCCCTCTATCAGAAATGGATAGACCCAGCAGGCAGAAAATCAGCAAGGACATGGTTGAACTCAACAGCACCATCAATCACCTGGACATAATTGACATCAGTAGACTATTTCATTCAACAACAGCAGACTACATTTTCTTCTCACTATCACATGGGACATTCACTGAGATAAACTACCTTCTGGGCCATAAAACACATCTTAAGTTTAAAAGAGTAAAACTCTTGCAAAGTATTGTCTCTGACCGCAATGGAATTAAAGATAGCTAGAAAATCTACAAATACATGAGATTAAACCATACACTTCTAAATAACACATGGGTCAAAGAACTCTTAAGAGGAATTAAAAAATATTTTGAACTTAATGAAAGTGAAAACACAACTTAAAATTTGTGGAATGTAATGAAAGCAGTGCTTATGGAAAAATGTATGACATTGAATGCAGGTACTGGAAAAGAAAAAAGATCTAAAACTAATCATTTAACCTTCTATCTTAGGAAAGTAAAAAGATCACTTTAAATCCAAAGTAAGCAGAAGAAAAGAAATAGTAAAATTTAGAGTAGAGGGGAGTTCCCTGGCAGTCCAGTGGTTACAACTCAGTACTTTTCACTGCCGTGATTCCAGGTTCAATCCCTGGTTGAAGAACTAAGATCCTGCAGGCTGCATGGCACAGTCAAAACATTAAATTTATAAAAAGAATGAAAGGGAGGCACACAAATTACCAATTTCGGAAACGAAAAAGGGACATCATGATAAATCTCTATGGACATGCAAAAGATAATAAATAATACTATGAATAACTCTATGCCCACAAATTTTATAACCTAGATTAAATGTGCAATTCCTTGAAAGGCAATCTGTCCAAAACTCACACAAGAAGAAATAGAACATTTGGATAGGCCTATATCTTAAATCAAATCAATAATTAATAACCTTCCCAAACAGCACCAGGATCAGAGGGGTTCACTGGTGAATTCTACCAACTATTTAAGAAAGAAAGTATACCAATTGTCTATAGTCTTTTCCAGAGAGGGACACACAAAGGAAGATAGATCCTTACTAATTCATTCTGTGAAGCCCACATTACCTTAATACCCAAACCAGACATAGTCATTACAAGAAAAGAAAACTAGAGACCAATATCACTCATGAACCTACATGTAAAAATCCTTAGCAAAATATTATCATATTGAATCCAGTAATTAATAAAAACCTTAAATGGCACAACCAAGTGGGATTTATGTCAGGTACGCAGCTTTGTTCAACATTTGAAAATCAACTAATGTAATTCATTTCATTAACAGTTCAGTTCAGTCACTCAGTCGTGTCCGACTCTTTGCGACCCCATGAACTGCAGCACACCAGCCTTCCCTGTCCATCACCAACTCCCGAAGTTTACCCAAACTCATGTCAATTGAGTCGGTAATGCCATCCAACCATCTCATCCTCTGTCATCCCCTTCTCCTCCCGCCCTCAATCTTTCCCAGCATCAGGGTCTTTTCAAATGAGTTAGCTCTTTGCATCAGGTGGCCAAAGTATTGGAGTTTCAGCTTCAACATCAGACCTTCCAGTGAACACCCAGGACTGATTTCCTTTAGGATGGACTGGTTGGATCTCCTTGCACTCCAAGGGACTCTCAAGAGTCTTCTCCAACACCACAGTTCAAAAGCATCAATTCTTTGGCACTCAGCTTTCTTCACAGTCCAACTCTCACAGTCATACATGCCTACTGGAAAAATTGTAGCCTTGACTAGATGGACCTTTGTTGACAAAGTAATGTCTCCACTTTTTAATAGGCTGTCTGCTGCTAAGTCACTTCAGTTGTGTTCGACTCTGTGCGACCCCATAGATGGCAGCCCACCAGGCTTCTCCATCCCTGGGATTCTCCAGGCAAGAACACTGGAGTGGGTTGCCATTTCCTTCTCCAATGCATGAAAATGAAAAGTGAAAGTGAAGTCACTCAGTCGTGTCTGACTCCTAGCAACCCCATGGACTGCAGCCTACCAGGAGCCTACCAGGCTCCTCCGTCCATGGATTTTCCAGGCAAGAGTACTGGAGTGGGGTGCCATTGCCTTCTCCATAATAGGCTGTCTAGGTTGGTCATAACTTTCCTTCCAAGGAGTAAGCATCTTTTAATTTCATGGCTGCAAGTCACCATCTGCAGTGATTGGAGTGGGAACCTGGGTCTTGTTCTGATGGGCGGGGCCAAGTTCAGTAAATCTTTAATCCAATTTTCTGTTGATTGGTGGAGTTGTGTTCCCTCCCTGTTATTTATCTGGGGCCAAACTATGGCTGAGGTAATGATAATGGTGACCTCCTTCAAAAGGTCCCATGCACGTACTGCTACACTCAGTGCTCCCAACTCTGCAGCAGGCCACCACCGACCCACACCTCCACTGGAGATGCCTGGACACTCACAGGCAAGTCTGGGTCAGTCTCTTGTGGGGTCACTACTCCTTTCTCCTGGGTCCTGGTGCACACAAGATTCTGTTTGTGCCCTCCTGTGCCCTCCACAGGACTATTTCCCTGTCCTGTGTAAATTCTGATAGCTCTATGGTGGGGTTAATTACGACCTCCTCCAAGAGGGCTTATGCCATACCCAAGTCTGCTGCACCCAGAACCCCTGCCCCTGCGGCAGTCCACTGCTGACCCGTACCTCCACAGGAGACACTCAAACACAGTTCTGTCTCAATCTCTGTGGGGTCCCTGGGTCCTGGTGTGCATAATGTTTGTTTGAGCCTTCTGAGCATCTCTGGCAGGAATGGGGTTTGAGTTTAAACGTGAATTCGCCCCTCCTACTGTCTTGCTGGGGTTTTCTTTTACCCTTGTACGTGGGGTATCACCTCACAGCCACTCCAGCGCACATAGCCGCCGCTCACTCCAGACCATGCAGTGTTATTGAGCATTAATAAAGAATGAGCCATTAAACCTTGAAAAGTCATGGAAGAATCTTAGATGTGTATTATTAGGTGAAAGAAGACGATTTGAAAAGCCTACATAGTTACATACTGTATATAATATTCTGGATAGTGGGGAGAGAGGGATGAATAGGTGGAACAGTTTTTGAGGCAATGAAACTCTTCTGTATGATACTACACAGTGGGTATGTATCATACTTTTGTCAGAACCCATAGAGTGTGCACCACCAGAGTGAACCTTAGCATAGAAGTATAGACCTCGGGTGATAATGATATGTCAGTGTAGTTCATGTAGCAAAATACCAGTATGGTGGGGAATATTGATAGTGGGAGAGGTTGTGTGTGTGGTAGGAGGCAAGAAGTATGTGGGAATGCTGTACTTTCTGCTCAGTTTTGCTGTGAACCCAAAACTGTTCTAAAAAAAAAGTGTATTAAAAATAATAAGTCATAAGTAGATGTGTAAGTCACATATACTTTCTATGAGAAGGAAAACTTGATACAAGGTGAAATCAGAGGCCCTCGGTCTCATTAGAGAATTTGCTAGTGTGGACTAAATTAGAAATAGCCTGACCAGGTAGGAGATAACAGGTGATATTTTCCAAATACAGATAACAAAGTGGTTGTAGTAGAAAAATATAGAAGTATTTGGGAACTTCACCCTCCTGGTGGCATATGGAAGCAGGCTTTTTGTTAAATTCTTGACCTACTATGCTCTCCAGTTCATTTAGTAGAAGAGAGGAAACGGTGAGTGACACCACTAACTTGTACTTAATTGTGACTCTTAAGAAAATAATTCAGCATATTTTAAAAGGAAGGGCTTATTAGATGAAAATGACCTGTCATTCTAGACTGTGACATGCAAGTAAGTGTTCACTAGACATAGTCAAACAGAATTCAAAAAGTTGAAGCATATTTCATAGAGCTGATAAGAAAGAAACGTACTGAATGAATTGAGGGAAGAGTTCATGAAGCCATAAATGTCTGCTACATTTTGAGGGGCACTTTTTTTGTTTTTCCGGCTTCAGTTGCCATTGCTTGGGTACATATTCCATCACAGGGGTACAGACAGTGCTTACTATAGCCCCTATGAATTGGAACAGGAAACTATGTGAACTGAAGGAAGCCACAGATGGGTTAAACATGAGGGAGACAGAAATGGTTGGTAGTAAGTCTTTTAAATACTGCGGTCCAAAAGCTACCTACCAAATCCTTTCTGTTGGGAAAACATACATATGCATAGCATACAGAGAAGATAGGCATCTATTAATAGTTTGCAAATCTGAAAATTGTGCAGTTTTTCCTGTTACTTTTCAAGAAAAACATGTATAACAGAATTGGGAGGTCAGACACTTGTTAGGGTGGCTCTGTGATTCCAAAGAAGTACATTTTCTTTGTATTTTTTGTAGGCAATATATTGTAAGTTATCCATTGTTGTAAGAAGCATGAGCATATATTTTTCCTGACTAGAACTATAGAGACTGTGGAAAACTTGACAGGCTGGAGAAGTACAGGCATACCTCATTTTATTGTGCTTCACTTTATTGCACTATACAGATATTGCATTTTAAAAAATTGAAGGTCTGTGCCAACCTTGTGTTGTCAGATGATAGTTATCACTTTTAAATGACAAAGTTAGCTATGTACATTTTTTAGCCATAATGCTATTGCACACTTAATAGGATGCAATATAGTGTAAACATAACTTTTGTATGTACTGGGAAGCAAAAAGTTCATGTGACTGACTTTATTACTATATTCACTTTATACTGGTGGTCTGGAACCAAACCTGCAATATCTCTGACCTATGCTTGTACATAGCTTGTACCTATGCTTGTACGACCCAGATAATCATGATGCTGTGATCACTGACCTAAAGCCAGACATCCTGGAATGTGAAGTGAAGTGGGCCTTAGAAAGCATCACTACAAACAAAGCTAGTGGAGGTGATGGAATTCCAGTTGAGCTATTCCAAATCCTGAAAGATGATGCTGTGAAAGTGCTGCACTCAATATGCCAGAAATTTGGAAAACTCAGCAGTGGCCACAGGACTGGAAAAGGTCAGTTTTAATTCCAATCCCAAAGAAAGGCAATGCCAAAGAATGCTCAGACTACAGCACAATTGCACTCATCTCACACGCTAGTAAAGTAATGCTCAAAATTCTCCAAGCCAGGCTTCAGCAATATGTGAATTGTGAACTTCCTGATGTTCAAGCTGGTTTTTGAAAAGGCAGAGGAACCAGAGATCAAATTGCCAACATTTGCTGGATCATGGAAAAAGCAAGAGAGTTCCAGAAAAACATCTATTTCTGCTTTATTGACTATGCCAAAGCCTTTGACTGTGTGGATCACAATAAACTGTGGAAAATTCT
>NW_011494835.1:7655755-7658455 GCF_000754665.1 Bison bison bison | reverse complement strand
GAGAGTGAAAAAGTTGGCTTAAAGCTCAACATTCAGAAAATGAAGATCATGGCATCTGGTCCCACCACTTCATGTGAAATAGATGGGGAAACAGTGGAAACAGTGTCAGACTTTATTTTTCTGGGCTCCAAAATCACTACAGATGGTGACTTGCAGCCATGAAATTAAAAGACGCTTACTCCTTGGAAGGAAAGTTATGACCAACCTAGATAGCATATTCAAAAGCAGAGACATTACTTTGCCAACAAAGGTTCGTCTAGTCAAGGCTATGGTTTTTCTTGTGGTCATGTATGGATGTGAGAGTTGGACTGTGAAGAAGGCTGAGCGCTGAAGAATTGATGCTTTTGAACTGTGGTGTTGGAGAAGACTCTTGAGAGTCCCTTGGACTGCAAGGAGGTCCAACCAGTCCATTCTGAAGGAGATCAGCCCTGGGTGTTCTTTGGAACGAATGATGCTAAAGCTGAAACTCCAGTACTTTTGGCCACCTCACGCGAAGAGTTGATTCATTGGAAAAGACCCTGATGCTGGGAGGGATTGGGGGCGGAAGGAGAGGGGGAGGACAGAGGATGAGATGGCTGGATGGCATCACTGACTCAATGGACGTGAGTCTGAGTGAACTCTGGGAGTTGGTGATGGGCAGGGAGGCCTGGCGTGCTGAGATTCATGGGGTTGCAAAGAGTTGGACACGACTGAGCGACTGATCTGATTTGATCTGATCTGATGCTTGTACAAGGGATAGTTTCATGATTAAATATAACATGAAATTAAAATAAGACTTCTTCAGATTGTCTCAGTTTTGGCTAAGAACTTCCAAGGTTAGGCAATATAGGTGTCAAAATTACTCCCATATTTTAAGGCAGGGTGCTGGAGTAGCTTATGTACGACATGCTAAGAGACAGAAAATTTCTTCCATCAACATTAGCTCATTTATTGTCTCTCAGCCATATAAGGGAGAGCAAAGAATTCACGGGGAAGGGCAAAAATGGTTTGGAACGAGAATTTCTTTGGAGTTGTCAGTGTGCTGTATATGCATTTCCTACTTCCTGGTAAGAATGATGAAACACTTAGCCCTCATCTGAAGTCAACAGAAGAACAACAGTCAAAAAGCTTTAAGTATTTTCTCTGGAACTTGGAAGACTCAAGGTCTGTTATCTGAAATAAATTAAAAAAAAAAAAATTGTGGCTAGAGGCTGGCTAGAACAGCCTGTCTGGTGGCAGAATGAAATAGAGCAAAGTTTAGTGGCGAGAGGGATGCTAATGTGTTCCCATGGACCAAAGGTGGAAACTGCAAAGGGATACAGTTATTAATCCCTTGAGGTCTGTTGATCCTTTGAAGAGTTTTACCAAACTCTTCAAAGGAGATTAACCAAAGAGATCCATCTGGAGAAGTAAGATGACCCTGGTGGAAGCCAAGGGCTGTCTTAATTGTCAGTTGTAGAAAGAATCATTCCTTTAAGGAACTGCAGATAGGACATCCCTATTAGGTCAGAGGATTCTTTGTGAAATCCACAGAAATTCCCCACTCAAGAAGGAACTCAGATTCTAAAGGATGCTATACCCAAAGGACACCAGTGTTAGATACCAATTGCAACAGTTCTGGTTGTATAAAATGTAGTCTTTTCTTCCAAATGTCTCCTCTTTTCTAGGCTGGACAGTTGAAAGGACTTGAAACAGTAGCTAGTATGCAATGAGAAGAGATGGAAGATGGAAGGGAGAAGAAGGAAGCCCCTCATTCCTTCCCTACTGCAGATCTAAATTCCTCTGGTAATAATGGCAGTCAAGCCAGTGGTGATGGCCTCAGTCTAGGGTTGGGTTTGATGGTTTAGTCTGCAGCATCTTGAACCTGAGACAAGGAAAATGGTGACCAGATCAGTTCTGCTGCATGGTTTTGGACATAATTTCAAACCATAAATCTCTGAAAGTGTTTTCTAGTTTTTTTGATATTATTAACTCTTGATATTAATAGTTTTCTGACCTAATATCCTTTTAATAAATTCTTTATCATTATAAATTAATCAGAATTGATTTCTATGACTTGCAATGAAATCAGTCAATTTGTATCAGGAGTTTGCAAGAAAAGAGACCATCAGGGAAGTGGGTCAATCTGGGGATGAAAAATCTGACCTAATAGGGCTGAAAGCAAATGAAAACCCAGTTGATTCTAAGGAGTAGATTAAGTATGCAAGGGTGGAACAGTTAATAAAAAATTAACTCTGATTTCTTGGAAGGAAGTATTGAAGGCAAAGCCTTGGGGATCACAAGATTTTTGCCATAAAAGAGTATTAAAATAGATGATCATTCACAGCCTGTGGGCGTAGATGATTTCTTCTGAAAGTGCTGGACAGTTTAATAAAAGAGAATGGTAAATTCTGCTACTTAGTGATGTTGAGTATCTAGTTCAACTTCTCTGACATTCTCCTCCTTCTCATCATTGTTGCGAGATGGCTACTGCAGCTCCAGACTGTTGTGCCCTAACATAGTATCCAAAGGCAGGAAAGAAAGGATATTTTCTTTTGTTTCCCAATTGAAGTACAGTTGATTTGCAATGCTGTGTTAGTTTCTGGTATATAGCAAAGTGATTCAATTACTATCTATATATATGTGTGTATAATACATACATACATATATATATATATATATATAGTTGCTGTTTTTTAATTGCTCTAGTAGTATCCAACTCTTTGCAACTCCATGGACTGC
>NW_011494835.1:7653243-7655577 GCF_000754665.1 Bison bison bison | reverse complement strand
CCTTCCAATGAATATTCAGGACTGATTTCCTTTAGAATGGACTGATCTCCTTGCAGCCCAAGGGACTCTCAAGAGTCTTCTCCAACACCACGGTTCAAAAGCATCAGTTCTTCAGTGCTCAGCCTTCTTTATTGTCCAGCTCTCACATCCATACGTGACTACTGGAAAAAGTCATAGCTTTAACTATACAGACCTTTGTCAGCAAAGTAACGTCTGCTTTTTAATACTCTATTTAGTTTTGTCATAGCTTTTCTTCCAAGGAGCAAGCATCTTTTAATTTCATGGCTGCAGCCACCATCTGCATTGATTTTGGGGCCCAAGAAAAAAAAAAATCTTTCACTGTTTCCATTGTTTCCCCTTCTAATTTCCATAAAGTGATGGGACTGGATGCCATGATCTTCATTTTCTGAATGTTGAGTTTTAAGCCAGCTTTTTCACTCTCCTTTTTCATTTTCATCAAGAGGCTCTTCAGTTCCTCTTTGGTTTTCTGCCATTAAATTGGTGTCATCTGCATATCTGAGTTTATTGATATTTCTCCTTGCAATCTTGATTCCAGCTTGTGCTTCATCCAGCCCAGCATTTCTCATGATGTACTCTGCATGTAAGTTAAATAAGCAGAGTGACAATATAAAGTCTTAATGTGTATTGTCCAATTCCAATTTGGAACCAGTCCATTGTTCCATGTCCAATTCTAACTATTGCTTCTTGACCTGCATACAGGTTTCTCAGGAGGCAGGTAAGGAAGAGGGTCTGGTATTCCTATCTCTTTAAGAATTTTCCACAGTTTGTTGTGATCCACACAGTCAAAGGCTTTAGCATAACCACTGAAACAGAAGTAGGTGTTTTTCTCTTGCTTTGTCTATGATCCAACAGATCTTGGCAATTTGATCTTTGGTTCCTCTTCTTTCTAAATCCATCTTGAACATCTAGGAGTTCTCTGTTGATGTACTGTTGAAGCCTAACTTGGAGAATTTTGAGCATTACTTTGCTAACATGTGAAATACCTGCAATTTTGTGGTAGTTTGAATATTCTTTGGCATTGCCTTTCTTTGGGATGTGTGTGTGTGTGTGTACGCTTCTATGCACACAGTAAGTCTCCTCAGTCTTGTCCAACTCTTTGCGACCCTATGGACTATAGCCCTCCAGTCTCCTCTGTCCATGGGGATTTTCCAGGCAGGAATACAAGAGTGGATTGCCATGCCTTCCTCCAGGGGATCTTCCTGACCCAGGAACTGAGACCACATCTCCTACATTTGCAGGCAGGTTCTTTACCACCAGCACCACCTTGGAAGCCCCATATATATTATATACCAATATACTTGCACCAATATATACATATTCTTTTTCATTTTCTATTATGGTTTGTTTCAGGATATTGAATATAACTCTCTGTGCTATACAGTAAGACCTTATTACTTATTTTATTTATTTATACAAAATTTTCTTTTATATTGGAGTATGGTTGACTAGCATTGTTGTGTTAGTTTCAGGTATATAGCAAAGTGATTCAGTTATACAAGTATCTATTTCAAATTCTTTTCTGATTTTGGTTATTATAAAACATTGACACAGAGTTCCCTGTGCTATACAGTAGGACCTTGTTATTTATCTTTGTTATATATAGTAGTGTGTATCTGCTAGTTGATAACTCCTAGTTTATCTCTCTCCTACCCTCTTTCCCCTTTGTTTTCTATGTCTGAATGTATGTTTCATAAATAAGTTCATTTGTGCCATATTTTAGATTTCATATGTAAGTGATATCAGACAGTATGTCTTTTTCTGACTTACTTCATTTAGTATGATAATTTCTAGCTGCATTCATGTTGCTGCAGATGACATACTTTCATTCTTTTTTTTTGGCTGAGTAATATTCCATTGTGTATATATACTGCATTTAGGTTGTTTTTCTGTCTTGGCTATTGTGAATATTGCTGCTATTAACCTAAGGGTGCATGTATTGTTTTGAATTAATAGTTTTGTCAGGATATATGCCCAGGAGTGGGATTGCTAGATCATATGGTAATTCTGATTTTCTTCTTCATGGATCACTGCTTTGTCATGGCAAAGGGGCTTGCATAACTCAATGAAGCTATGAGCTATGTTATGCAGGGAGACCCAAGACAGACAGGTCATAGTGAGGAGTTCTGACAAAATGTGGTCCACTGGAGAAGGAAATGGCAACCCACTCCAGTATTCTTGCCTAGAGAACCCCATGGACAGTATGAAAAAACAAAAAATATGATACTGGAAGATGAGCCTCTCAGGTCAGAAGGCATTTGGTATGCTACTGGGGAAGACTGCAGGGCAGTTACTAGTAGCTTCAGAAAGAATGAA
>NW_011494835.1:7652269-7653143 GCF_000754665.1 Bison bison bison | reverse complement strand
CAGAGGAGCCTGGTAGGCTGCAGTCCATGGGGTTGCTAAGAGTCGAACACGACTGAGCGACTTCACTTTCACTTTTCACTTTCATGCATTGGAGAAGGAAATGGCAACCCACTCCAGTGTTCTTGCCTGGAGAATCCCAGGGATGGGGGGGCCTGGTGGGCTGCCATCTGTGGGGTCTCACAGAGTCGGACATGACTGAAGCGACTTAGCAGCAATTACTTTACAATATTGTAGTGGTTTTTGCCATACATTAACATGAATCAGCCATGGGTGTACATGTGTCCCCCATCCTGAACCCTCCTCCCCCCTCCTTGCCCATCCCATCCCGCAGGGTTGTCCCAGTGCACCAGCTTTGAGTGCCCTGTTTCATGATCAAACTTGGACTGGTCATCTATTTCACATATGGTAATGTACATGTTTTAATGCTGTTCTCTCAAATCATCGCACCCTTGCCTTCTCCCTCAGAGTCCAAAAGTCTGTTCTTTATATCTGTGTCTCTTTTGCAGTCTAGCATATAGGGTCATCATTACCATCTTTCTAAATTCCATATATGTGTGTTAATATACTGTACTGATGTTTTTTAATGATAGCCATTCTGAATGGTGTGAGGTGGTACCTCTTTGTAGTTTTGATTTGCGTTTCTCTAATAATTAGCAGTGTTGAACATCTTTTCATGTGCCTGTTGACCATCTGTATT
Source organism: Bison bison bison (assembly GCF_000754665.1). Lineage (NCBI taxonomy): Eukaryota > Metazoa > Chordata > Mammalia > Artiodactyla > Bovidae > Bison > Bison bison. The sequence goes on along the minus strand of NW_011494835.1, from coordinate 7,652,446 downwards.
TCTTCTTTGGAGAAATGTCCATTTAGGTCATGAAGACTTTTATTTTTAAGGTCAGGTTCTGAAATTTTATTATAGTATAAGCAGGCATGACCCAGATAATCACGATGGTGTGATCACTGACCTAGAGCCAGACATCATGGAATGTGAAGTCAAGTGGGCCTTAGAAAGCATCACTAC
>NW_011494835.1:7651398-7652169 GCF_000754665.1 Bison bison bison | reverse complement strand
AAAGCGGAAACAGAGCTCAGTTGTGTATGTGTCTGGTGGTGAAAGTAAAGTCCAATGCTGTAAAGAACATTGCATAGGAACCTGGAATATTAGGTCCACGAATCAAGGCAAATTGGAAGTGGTCAAGAAGGAGATGGCAAGATTGAACATCAACATCTTAGGAATCAGTGAACTAAAATGGACAAGAATGGGTGAGTTTAATTTGGATGACAATTATATCTACTACTGTGGGCAAGGATCCCTTAGAAGAAATGGGGTATCCTCATAATCAACAAAAGAGTCTGAAATGCAGTATTTGGGTGCAGTGTCAAAAATGACAGAATGATGTTTGTTCATTTCTAAGGCAAACCATTTGAAATCATAGTACAACAATTTTTAGTTTTCTGAGGAACTCCCATACTATTTTCCCCAGTGGCTGCACCAACTTACATTCCTACCAACAGTGTAGGAGAGTTCTTTTTCTCCACATACACACTCTCTAGTATTTGTTATTTGTAGACTAAAAAAAAAAAAAAAATTTATTTTAATTGAGGCTAATTACTTTCGGAGAAGGTGATGGCACCCCACTCCAGTACTCTTGCATGGAAAATCCCATGTCAGAGGAGCCTGGTAGGCTGCAGTCCATGGGGTTGCTAAGAGTCGAACACGACTGAGCGACTTCACTTTCACTTTTCACTTTCATGCATTGGAGAAGGAAATGGCAACCCACTCCAGTGTTCTTGCCTGGAGAATCCCAGGGATGGGGGGCCTGGTGGGCTGCCGACTATGGGG
>NW_011494835.1:7598166-7650434 GCF_000754665.1 Bison bison bison | reverse complement strand
GAGAAGACTCTTGAGAGTCCCTTGGACTGCAAGGAGATCCAACCAGTCCATTCTGAAGGAGATCAGCCCTGGGATTTCTTTGGAGGGAACGATGCTAAAGATGAAACTCCAGTACTTTGGCCACCTCATGCGAAGAGTTGACTCATTGGAAAAGACCCTGATGCTGGGAGGGATTGGGGGCAGGAGGAGAAGGGGATGACAGAGGATGAGATGGCTGGATGGCATCACCGACTTGATGGACGTGAGTCTGAGTGAACCCCGGGAGTTGGTGATGGACAGGGAGGCCTGGCGTGCTGCAATTCATGGGGTCGAAAAGCGTCGGACACGACTGAGCGACTGAACTGAACTGAACTGAACTGAAGCAGGCCTATAAAAAGAATTTTATTGATGGAAATGGAGAAATGTCATTTAAGAACAGTAAAATAAAGAGGCTATTGTTTTCCTTCTTCTATTTTTACTTTACTTTTTGGCCATATTGTGTGGCCTGCAGGATCTTAATTCCCTGACCGGGGATAGAACTTGTGTCACCCTGCAGTGGATGCATGGAGTCTTAACTACTGGACCACCAAGAAAGTCTCTCCTTTTTAATTATTGAATGCCTAATATATGTACAAATTCTTTCTAAAAAGACCTTGAAACTTCAGAGAAGAAAAATGGTCTATCCTTGGGTTTAAGCGATAGAATAAGTGCATTCTGGTTTAATAGCATTCCAGAGAGGAAATATTTAGGGCTTTTACACAGTTCAATATTTGTCAACAATGGAGATGACTGGCTAAAGAATATACAAATATAACCCACATTTAATGGTATATTATTCAGAATGGGTGTGTGGAATATCAAGTTTAAGAATACTTAGCAATATGTAATCATTGAGGACGTGGTAAAGGGAGAAAGAGGTGTGTTAGGCGGCTGCAGCTAAAAGAGGGACTGAATTTTGTGATGCTCTAGAGAACAGAACTAGGGAGGCAAACTTTAGTTTTAGCCATAAAGAAAAATTTGACCTCTTTGCAAAGCACCTAAAGAATATTAAAAATGGCCTTGCTCTCAAAAAGCTGTGGTCCAGTGATAATTTTGAAGAATCAAATTAAGTAATGTACATGAAAGTACTTTTAAAAATGTCAACTGTGATATATGTGAAAGTTGCTGTTGTCTCCCTGAATTCTTTTTCTCAAAGGAAGTTTGTGAAAGTGTTAGTTGCTCAGTTGTGTCTGACTCTGTGGCCCCATGGACTGTAGCCTGCCAGGCTCCTCTGTCCATAGAATTCTCCAGGCAATATACTAGAGTGGGTTGCCATTTCCTACTCCAGGGGATCTTCCCAACCCAGGGACTGAACCCCAGTTTCCCACATTGCAGGCAGATTCTTTACCATCTAAGCCACCAGGGAAGCCCGTTTTCTCAAAGCAAATAGACAGAAAAATATTAAAGAAACAAACACCAGAGGGCATTGTGGTAGCGTTTAGAAAACAATGACAGTCCAAGACATTTGAAGACAGTTAATATATCTTAAGAAATAATTTTTTTTCCTTCTAAGAAGTGATGATATTGCTTTTATTCAGGTATTATTCACCCGGTTAACTGGCATTCTTAAAGATTTCTAATTATTGCAGGTCACAATATCCTTAAAAAAACACACCTGTGTATCTTACTATGTTAGAGAATACAAACGTTTACCTGGTGGATTTTTCATTTCATATTTTTCTTTTGGAGGGGTCAAGTTCCATTTCAGTTTTGTTTCAGTGGCTTTGTGCCCTAGAAATACTATAACTTGTATTGCCCCTGGTATTTCAAAAAGTAACATTTTAGGGAATTTTCTGGTGGTTGGTCCAATGATTAGGACTTGGAGCTTCCACTGCTGGTTAGACCCCACAAGCCAAGAGGCACAGCCAAAAAAAAAAAAAAAAACCGGTAACATTTTGGAGAGGGATGAATTGAGAGTTTGGGGCTAGCAGATGCAAACTATTATATGTAGAATGGATAAACAACAAGGTCCTATTTTATAGCACAGGGAAATATATTCAATATCCTATAATAAACCATAATGAAAAAGAAAAAAATTTTTAAAGTAACATTTAAAAAGTAACAGATGACTATTAGAGCCCTCAAGAAAGCCATACAGTTGTCAGTAGTTTGCAGATTATTTTTTATGTCTCTGAAGTGCAGGTTTTAAATGGAAGTTTTCTGCATATTAGCAAATGAATTGTTGTTGCATGATTTTTGTTGTTTCTGGAATATCTGTAAAAACTCAGCATTATTTCTTACTTTAAGAGAGAGCTATTTGGGTAACCTAGACATTAGATGTACATTTGGGAGAATTATACTATTTAAATTCACTAGGAATTTCAACTGGGGACCTGGATGAGAAAAAAGTCCTTTGCTGCTAAAGGAATGATAATGGTTAAGCCTTAAACCCCATACGTATCACCCTGAGTTTTCACTGATTTCATAAATATTCCCAGCATCTTTGTCAAGAATAATGAGACTTTTTTTGTTTTTCAAATCAAAGAAGCAGATGTGGAAAAATAGAAGACTGATAGACGCAGGGATGGTGAGCATGAGTGTTTGGAGAGAGAGAGGGAAACTACTGCTTCACAGCTTAGTTAATTGTTATTAACCTAGTTATTAATTTTACTAATTAACTTTATTAGTTAATAGTTTTAATTAATTAATATTACTAATTAAAAATAATATTCCTAATGGCTATTCTAAGTTATTAGAGTTAGATTTGCATTTCTCTATATAGGAAAAAAAGAGGGGTATAGAAATGTTTTAGAAAAATTTCATTCAAAAGGTCTAATACAAACTATTCGGAGACTTGTTGAAGGAGGAAACAGACAGAACAGGCTCCATCTTGAAAGCAGGACTCCATCTTGGGCTGGACTGTAGACTTTGAGCTATATGCCCAGTGTCTATGGAAACGACATACCAACTGGAAAACCAGACCCCCCCCCCCTCCATAGAAGAGCCCCAGGGCTCGTACCTAGACTCTCCATCGCCTGAAAGAATAACCTAATTATCTGTGTAACCAAATAGAATCATAAATTCTATTATGCTTATTGGGGTATGACCACAGGCCTATTGATCATTGTTCACTGTTAACTACCTAGGCTTACAGCTACAGCTAAGTCACTTCAGTCGTGTCCGACTCTGTGCGACCCCATAGACAGCAGCCCACCAGGTTCCCCCATCCCTGGGATTCTCCAGGCAAGAACACTGGAGTGGGTTGCCATTTCCTTCTCCAATGCATGCAAGTGAAAAGTGAAAGTGAAGTCGCTCAGTCGTGTCTGACTCTTAGCGACCCCATGGACTGCAGCCTACCAGGCTCTTCTGCCCATGGGATTTTCCAGGCAAGAGTACTGGAGTGGGGTGCCATAAGGTATCTGAATCATGGGTTAACTTTGATTGTATCTTTCTTTTCGTTTGTTCAGACTAGTTTCAGGGAATTTGGGGAGGCAGGTTTGGGCACGTACACTTAGGGTATGTAAGATTTTCACAAGGACTAGTTGGGGTCCTTGGCTAAAAGGAGACTCTGCCTTGGGCCTGCCGGTGTAATAAACTGCACTCCACTATCTGCATTGTCCATCTGAGTGAGTTTGTTTCCTGGAAAGCATGGCTACAACATTGTGAGGATAAATTTTGGTATCAGACAAAATGTATCCATTGAGCATTTCTAATAGAAGTGTGGATTCAAGGATTTTTCTACCTTTAAGGAGTTTACCAACATAGACTTGAAAATAACAATGGAAGAAGCTGCATGTGGTAAGATTTCACTGAAGACATTAAGAGCCAAAGATCAGGGAATAAATACAGCTTTATGGCTGCCAAGATCTGAGAGGAGGTGGGTCTCAAGCTAGACCTAGGAAGGACTGAGGAAGCCAAGGAGAGGAGGGCAGGGCATGAGGAGAAAGAACAGAACTAACGTAGGGAATAGCATGAGAAAGGCCAGCCACACATGGGGTGCATCCTATCCCCCACAATGCCAACAAAGGGAGCCTTAACTGATGGATTAACTGGCTGCTATTTCTAATGAGAGAGAATTTAAATAAACAGAAATATAAGTTTCTACTTTGAGATATTACTACCTTCCTAGCCAAAGCTTCAGAGAAGTTTATCTTCTCTCAGAGTTCAGTGTGTGGTAAACGTTAAAACAAACAAACAAACAAACAAAAACCCCAAACTGGTAGATTTCAGAAATTATCCTAAACTGAGAAATAGTCTTTGTTACTCTGATCTGAATTATTACCTATCTTAAACTGTCCATTGTAAAATCTGTTAGTATAACAGTTTGAAAACTCTCATTTTGCTTTTCATATTAATCTTATTGTCTATTATGTCTTGCAACTATTAATAGCTCTATTTACATTTATAATAAGTACATTGTTCTTTGTCATTTCTAGTTGAATATAGAAAATAGATTAATATAAATTATTAATAGATTATTTAGTACAAATTTAGTAAATAGATGTTCATATTGTATGTTGTGATAATTCTTAAATAAAAAAGGGGTCTTATTTAATAAAAATGGAAATTAGAGAGTATAAATGTATTTTCTTTAAAAAAATATATATTTATACACTCATTTATTTAGTTTCTGATATCCCACACTTGTGATTATAGTTTGCAGTGGTGAAGTGGAGCTAAGAGAAATTAACAGGTATTAAAATTATTTAGCAGCTAATTAAGGAAGAGTATGACTGAGCGACTTCACTTTCACTTTTCACTTTCATGCATTGGAGAAGGAAATGGCAGCCCACTCCAGTGTTCTTGCCTGGAGAATCCCAGGGACGGGGGAGCCTGGTGGGCTGCCGTCTATGGGGTCGCACAGAGTCGGACACGACTGAAGTGACGTAGCAGCAACAGCAGCAGCAGCAGCAGCTTGTTACTTATTGTAAATTGTGTTACATATATGATGTACATTTTAAAGATATCTATATCTTATTGTAGTCTACATATCCATAATGATTTTTTTCTGGTAAAAAGATTTTTATTATGGAAAAATTAAAACATATACAACAGTAGAGAGAGCAGTATAATGAAACCCCATATATTTATCACCCCACCTAAAAAATTATAGACATATAGACAGTCTAGTTTTATTTATGACCCCTTCATTCCCCACTTCCAGCTCTCCAGAACTAGTTTTAAACAATGCCTAAACATCCTATGACTCTCTTCATAAACATATCGACTATCAAGGTTATTTAACATAGGAAATATTGATATATTGGGTGTTAACTGTAAATATCTGTTTAAACTCATGGCTATCATTATTCATCATATCAGGTAACGGATTAACTAGACAGGTTCAGATTTAGTTAGCTAGTATTCCAAATTCTTCCTGGTGTTGTCAAAAGAGCAGGACTGTTCGAATGCTGTTAATAATAATAAAACAACAATCAGTATAATTTTCATGGTAAATTTCACCAAAATCCACAATTAATTTTTTTTGTTTGTTTCAAGATTTGGTTTAATATTTCTGTATAGATACCTACTTCGCTAAGCCTAATTTCTTTTATCTTGTCACCCACTTCCATTCATGACATTACTAATATTTCATATGGTGTTAGTAATCTGGGGAAAAATTGGAGACCCTCACTTGACTCTGGGCAACGTTCTTGTTGCCCACTGATGTTATAGAGAAGGGGGGTAACTGTTCTTGGCTCTCCTGTAGCTTAGAGTAAATTGGGCATCAAAAAAACGAGTGGCTGATGTGTTAGAATGCTGCTTTCAGAGAATTCAAAGATTTCTACTCCTTCAATATATAGAATCTTCTCCTGGACCTTACTGTTGGAGCTGTGAAATCCCTGGCATCAGCAGGTTGCCAGCCTATGTACTATTTTCACCCAGGACCTGGAGCTACACCTTCTGATGGAAGGAGAACTTCTGTGGCCTTTCCACCCCATAAGTCAGGGCCATTGGACCTTAAGAGGCCAACTGGGTGTTGTGTTCCCTCCACTACCTTGCTACTATCAGTTGGTATGGCAGAGGGTCTAACCTCAGTTGTACTTCCTGTTCCTGTATGGCATCAGCATACATGGATGTATCAGCATCCTTGGGGAGGCCCATCCTCTGCCTTCTCTTTTGCCACCTTTCTAGCTGTGTGGGCAGTCAACTGGTTTTCTTGGTGAGCCAGGGGGAAGCAGGAGACCTCCATTCAGGTGGTCTACCCCTCGGCCTCCATTCTACCACTGATTATCAGGCCTACATGGTATAGTGTGGCAGCCTTGCCCAGGTATTGGTAAAGTAGTACAACATTTTCCGTTTTGCTGCTACTTAGCAGTCCTTGTGGATATATGCCATGACTGAGAAAGAGTGCTGGAGGAGCAATGAATGCCAGTAAGGCTCTAAAGTGAAAGTGAAAGTTGCTCAGTCATGTCCGACTCTTTTTCAACCCTATGGACTGTAGCCTGCCAGGCTCCTCTGTCCATGGAATTCTCCAGGCCACAATACTGGAGTGGATAACTGTTCTCTTCTCCAGGGGATCTTCCCAACCCAGGGATCAAACCCAGGTCTCCCATACTGCAGGCAGATTCTTTACCATCTGAGTCACTAGAAAAGCCCAGTAAGGCCCTAAATCCTAATCTAACTCCTAATGTGATGAATACTACTTACAGGGTTATTGAAATTGTACAAGATATTGTGGGGCTTACACAGTCTAAGTTATTCTTTGTAGCTTAAAGAATAATGCTTATTTTTCCTTTTATTATTTTTTTTTCCTCTAGAAAATCTTCACTTTGCAATAGGTAGGAAGTAAAGCAACTTTATATCTGTATGAATTAGTTTCAGGTTAGCTCCTAACCACTGTTAGGACCCCAGAAAAAGACTGAGTGAAGTCAAGATATTAGGAAAAGTGTGGACAGGGAGAGACCCTGTAAAAAGGAAGGGAGGAGAGCCCAGAAAGAGCAGAGAGTGGGAAGGGACTCATGAGAAGGAGCAGAATGCAGACAGTCATAAAACGAACTCAAGGATCCCTGTGGGAGGGTGGCTCAGACAGAGCCCACACATTCCACCCCTGTGCTTTTGTCATTCACTGGACTTCTGCTCATGGATTTCTTTTGCAGAAAGAGCTCTGCAACTTTAAAATAGAGGTCTAAAAGCAAGGGCTATGACAGATAGTTATGGTTACTGTCAGTGCCCACAGATAATTAGAAACATTTGGAAAAAGAACTACCTCTACCTAACTCTTAAAACACCACCATGTGTGCAATGTTACAACTCCATTGTAGGCATGATTTTCTGGCAGAGTCTACTGCCTCCTGGAAGAGCAGAGGCCTTTGCCCACCTGTAGAACTTGTCTGACCTTGATGTCTCTCTCATTGGGCTTGCCATTACTCTTTATACAGAAGATGTCTTCTGTGGCCAATTCAGTATAGCTCAGGGGTGTCCAGGTCTCTGCCTTTGACATAGTTTGATGTATTTCTTGTAGTATTCTGGATTCAGATCTTCATCCATAGGCTCCTTCTGTGAGTGTTTTACAGGACTGGATAGCTGCATGTCCAATGTGGAGGCCTCAGGGTAGAGGTATATACACTTTCACCCACTTGATATTGAATGATATGCTTGGTAACTGAACTGTAGGGAACTCGGCCATCCAGGTGCTCAAGCTGCTCTGTGGTCTTGGGAATTTCTTGTTGCCTCATTTCAGTCAGATAAGCACAGCTTGTGTAGACTTTTTACTTTTCCTCCATCAGCTGAGTTTTTGGAGGGGAGTCAAATCTCTCATAGTCTTGATCATACCACTGCTTGTAGATATAGGTCTCCCTATCATCCTCTGCCATCAGGGCATCAGAATCCATCCCCTCTCCAAGGCCTAGTTTTCTGACAGAACTTTCTAGACCTTTACTTTGCTGTGGATGTGTGAAAAGCTACATGTCCTCACATTTGGCTACTAGGAACAGGTCCAAGAAGTCTGATGTGATATCATCCAGGTACTGTCTGCATTGAATGCACTTCAGAGGGTGGTGCTTGGAGGACACCACTGTTTTAGTTTGAGCTGTTTTTTCTTTTTCTCAGTTGGGTCTTTGGATGTAGTTTTGCATTGCTTCTCCTCTCTGCTGGCACTTTAATCTTGGACTTCCAGTTTCCAGAACTTTTCACCCTTATCTTTGTAATGAGAAACTTGTGATTTTACTCTTTCAGGTTATTTTTCTTCAGGTCTCTGGCAGCCAGAATCTTTGGGTTGTCTTCTGTGTTTCTTTCCATCTTTCTTATCTCCTTTATCCATTTCAGCCTGAATTTCTGGTTCTGTGTGGCTCCTCCTTAGATTTCTGTTTAGATATTGGTTCTTTGCTTGACTTCTAAATCTCTTCATCTCTTTGTTCTTCCACTTCCAAGTATGTTTATGGGTTTTACTCTTTCTGGTTCTTCTGCAGCAAGTGATCTAGCAACTGGTTCTCTGGATGTGACTTTATGTCTTTTTTCCTCTTGGTTCTTTTCTTCTTCATTGACAAAATTGTCCAGTTTTGGTCTTTCAATTTCTTCCTCAGGTCTCCTTGTGAAATGAGATGTGATGGTGGTCTGCCTGCTAGTTTGCCTTATAATCCTGGGTGGGCCTAAACTTTGTTTCTCATCTGACTTGCTTTTTCTAGGTATACAAAGTTTAGAAACAAGATTGGGGGACTCGTTTTCCTCTGCTGTTCTCATTCTGCAGTCTTTACCACTTGTTTTCTAGACATCCATTCACTTCCCAACTGAAAGCCTGAGTTCTGTTCTCTAAGGATAGATCTTTATATAAAAAGGATTTGATTTTACCCAAGTAGCCCTCCACTGATAATTCTTCTTTATGTAATTTGCATAGTCACATAACTGCTTCTTTATTTCTATTTGCAGAAATTCATGCAAGAGATTCAGTTTCTTCTTCACACATTCCTTTTCTGTTAAGCTATCTGAAAACACAGGGAGTCTGCTCTCAAACTGCAAAGAAAATCATCTTCACCTCACTCAGCAGGGATGATTTCCTTTTTTTTTTTTTTTTTTAATTGAAGTTCCTTTTGATATGTTGCAATGAACACATTTGCAAATTAGGAAGTTCATGTAGTAGAGATATTTTCTCAGGTTTCTTCCCCAGGAAATATCCTGGGTCTTCATACTGTGGACCTATTTTCTTCTTTTGCAACATTTATTCTCTGCTTCAGATTCCTGTCATTTAACTGTGTGGTTTTCCCCTGCCTCTTTTGTGATATATTTTCTTTTTGTTGCCTGTTTGCGTTTTCTCTATTCAATACTGTTCCTGGTGTTTTGTCCTTTGCTCCCATTGACCAATGCTGTGGTTATTTTAACCAAAATCATTGATCCTAGTCTTGCTCCACAGTTACTAGGGATCCCATAATTGGGACACTTTTATAAATCAGTTCTTAGGGTCTATGCCAAGAGAGGACAATATAGCTGAAATTGTAGACTTGAATTACTTACAGGATACCAATGACAAGCCTAGAAAATGAGAGAGTTGGGACATCCTTGAAGTATTGGACATCTGCCCCCAACTGCTCACATTTTCATAGTTTTCATTTGAATCTGATAATTAAGGGCCTGGAGTGGGCCTTCTATGTCAATTGCAGACCACAATGATTCCAGATCTAGGGCAATAATGTACCAAAGGAACCTGACATTATAATCTAGAAATCACTCTCTCTCCAGAGTAGCCCCAACTGAGTTAAAAATTGTTTATGAAGGGGAAAATGTATGTCAGTTTATACCATCACTCTATTTTGGAACAGTGTATGGAAATCAACTCTGAATATTCATTGGAAGGACTGATGCTGAAGCTGAAGCTCCAATACTTCGGCCACGTGATGTGAAGAGCTGACTCATTGGAAAAGACCCTGATGCTGGGAAAGATTGAGGGCAGGAAGAGAAGTGGGCGACAGAGGATGAGATGGTTAGATGGCGTCACTGACTCAGTGGACATAACTTTGAGCAAAGAGAGAGTGAGTTAGTGAAAGAGACAGAACTTAGCCAGAGACAATGAAAGACTGTCTGGGAGATAGTGAAAGACAAGGGAAGCCTAGTGTGGTGCACTCCATGGAGTCGTAAAGAATCAGACATGACTTAATATACTCCATGTATATTATGGAGATAGAGTAGGAAGATTTTCTCTTTTCCAAATGACCACTATTTAATCTTTTAAGGGTTTTAAGTACTTCTGATAATGTGGAAAGTGTCAGAAAAGACAAACTGGTTAGTTTTCAACATCAAATGAAAATAGAATCATTGTAAAGATTTTTCAGACTGCTCACTCATCTGGTAATTTACCTTTTTCCTTGGTACATTAGGTCAAATGCCTCATTGACTTTGTCAAAAGGTAGGGTATGGGTCACCAATGCATCCAAATCCAATTTCTTATTCTTGTAGTCAGCAGCCAGTTTTGGAACAGAAGTGACACCTTTCCAACCTGTAATTGCCGAAAATGTCAAATAAACACATGGGTCTTGACATGAAGGGATAGTTTAACCAGTGTTTGTCAAATGAATGAAATTTTTAGGTCAGATATGGGTTGTTTTAAATAGATTATCCCCCTGCCATCTTTATTTATTTATTTTTGTATTTTTAATCTATTAAATTTTTTAAGAGAAAAATTCAAGATTATTTTCTATTTTTAGATAAGGAATTATCTCAGTTTGATCCAAGTCTACCTTTTGTTCCCCTATGTTGGTCTATTTTAATGTAAAATGAATTTCAATTTGCAAATTACAGTTATCCTTCTATAAAAATTCTGTTTACTTTCAAGTAATCAACAGAATAAATAGCTTTCATATAGTCTTCAGATATGTTCTAGGCACTCAATATTTTAAAAAAATAATTTTTCTTTCAGTAACCTTCATTATGATAATTTGAGTACTGCTATGAAGAAAAAAGAAAACAAAAACTGACCACCAAAGCTTGTTCCAGTTAGAGTACGGCCCATTAATAGCTCCATTGCAGAAACATTCAATCCATTGTCACCAATGTTTACTCCAATGATAGTGCATACTCCCCAACCTACTGTTACACTGTCCAGGGCAGCTCTCTGGAAGGTCAAACAAAAAAAGATTAGCTGAGTAGGTAGAAAAGTAGAACATGAACTGCAATGTGGGTATGTTCAATGCTTCAGGGAAAATTTACACAATTCTGCATTATGACCTTATGGTCATAATATAGATTGAGACTTAAGGCACTTATGTTCTGTTTCAGATAGCACATCCAATAAAATTCTGAACATCATCAAAAATGATATTTAAATGAAACGAAACATATTTTACTCTGTTTAATACCACAGTTATGCTGAACCTATAGTGTATTTCATTGTATGTCAAGAAAAATACACATACATGAAGTTAAGGAAAGATCTATAGATGATATTGTAAACTCGAATCAACAAGTTTTTGACCATTTACAATGGAATATGCAAAGATATTTGCAATTCCAGAGGCTTAGGATCCAAATTAAGTCATGAAGAGAGAGTGAATAAGTAAATATGAGGCATATACTGGAAACTTAATAGATCTCAATGTAGGATAAATTAAAAGAAATGCTATTTAAAACAGAAGACAAAACAGTTAAACAGAAAATGATAGTGGCTGCTGCTCATCAAACATTTCATCTGCTTCCCTATAGTTTTTAGCTCTCCTGCGGTTACATAGAGTCACGTGACTAGTTCTGGGCTACAGGCCAGAGTGATGTGTGCCATTTCCTGGCCAAAATGGAAAAGCCAGTGGGCAACCTGGCAGCTATCCCTTCTGCTCTAACAACCCAGAGAACCTCGTGTTAAGATTGTAAAGCCATGAATTAGAACTTCCTTCATAGCTAAGTCATTACATGGAAAACAGGGACCCAGAGGATTTGCACTGATCTTTGCATGAGAGAAGAAAAAATATTGTTATCTTAACCACTGCAGGTTTGGAGTTAATATGAAATGCCAAGATTGAAAACATAAATAAGTTTAAGAAAAATATAAACTTGTGGATGGCCATTCCACCTAGAAGCCCTGTGGTGTAGTGGAACATTTAAAAATCTTTTAAGACTAATGTTATAGAAGAAAAGTATAATTTACCCCATATCCTTTGCCATGAGTGCTCAGTCACTTCAGTCATGTCTGATTCTCTGCGACCCCATGGACTGTGGCCTGCCAGGCTCCTCTGTCCATGGGATTCTCCAGGCAAGAATACTGGAGTGGGTTGCCATTTCCTTCTCCAGTGATAAAGTATGAAGTGAGTGAAGTGAGTAAAGTGAAGTCGCTCAGTTGTGACTGACTCTTTGTGACCCCATGGATTGTAGCCTACCAGGCCCCTCTGTCCATGGGATTTCCCAGGCAAGAGTACTGGAGTGGGGTGCCATTTTCTTCTCCTTTGCCATAGTACGTAGTCAACTTGATTCTCACTTGTCAAGGTGACTTTTACTTCACAAGGTGACTTTACTTACAGAAGTTCCACTAGAAATACTGTTGCTTTTCATCACTGAACACTATATGAAAGAAGCAGTCTGAAGTACAGTATATTCGCTCCCTCTTCTCTCGTTGTCTCTGTCTGTCTTACTAGGGATGGAAAATGACCTAGAACTTTTAGAATGTGTTTTGAAATCTTTATTTGAATATGTGTTTATTTATAGTTTTGAAAATTTCTAACATTTCTAAATAGCAACTCTTTTACTTTCTACATTTCTTGTATGGCAGAAGCATTTTTGTTTAACGCATATTGTACAGAAGAACCCACAAAGAGAGGAAAACAACACAGGCACTGCTTGTTACCTTAAGGGAGCTGCTTAGATTATTCCCATTTGGGGTTTGGCTGTGCCATGTGGCTTAGGGATCTTTTTTTTTTTTTAAACTTTACATAATTGTTTTAGTTTTGCCAAATAAGATCTTAGTTCGCTGGCCAGGGATTAAACCTGTGCCCTCTGCAGTGAAAGTGTGGAGTCTTAACCACAGGACTGCCAAAGAACCCTCCTCTATGTTTTTAAATTTAATATCTTTCCTATTGCCCTTTTCTCCATTTCTGAGCTTTTCTCCAAGCAGGGAATTGACCTCCATAAATATGACTTAGTTAAATGGGTATTATATGCAAATATAGGGTTTTATTTAGTAGCCTCTGATAACTTTTGATGAGAATTATTTTTAATTCTCAAAATCTTATAAAATTGTCCATTACTGTAAATTTCTAATTGCTTTGTTGGGTTTCTTAGGCTGCTTTAGAGCATTAGAAATAATCAGAATCAAGTTCATACCCATTACTGGAATGTCTTCAACAATCTAGAAATTTAGCTTTCCTTTCCCTTTGTGGAAGGGTAGGCAGCTTATTTTTTGTGGTTAAATAAACCCATCTCTTTTCATTTGGATTCTCTAGTGTGATTCTGCTCCATAATTTAAAATACATTTCTTGGTGTAATAAATAAGATAATAATGGAACCTGAAAGATTTAGATCCGTGGTTCTCAGCTTGACAAACTTGTAATAAATATTAGTACCTTGGTCCCCAGTGCGTGAGAATATCCTAGATATGGATCTATTCATTGACACTGAAAAACAACTCCCCAGATACTTCTAAAGTTTTGAGAATCTCTGTACTAGAAAAATAAGGTTAAATAGGCTGAATTTCAGTGCTGTGAAACATGTGAGCTGTGGGAAGTGGAGGAATGGATGTAGCACATTGCAGTCCTCAGGTTCCAAGGACAATTTAAATAGTAGGGCCTGAAGCTTTGGCTGCAGAGGAGCAGTGCAGGACAAGGAGCCCTCCCTGCATGAATTTCAGTAATAGCATTTATTGAGTCCTTCCCAGGTGGTGCAGTGGTAACAAATCTGTCTGCCAATGCAGAAGACACGGGTCAGGAAGATCTCCTAGATGAGGTAATGGCAACCCACTCCAGTATTCTTGCCTAGGAAATCCCAGGGACAGAGGAGCATGGTGGGCTAGTCTGTGGGGTCATAAAGAGTCAGACAGGACTGAGCAACTGAGCACATAGGTGCATACGCTTATTAATGGCCAGATCCTCTCTTAAGCAGTCACACTATTTGCAGTGAAACTGTTCTGAGAGGCAAGACCCAGGAAGGGCGGCCTATTGCTCTCAGCAGCTCTTTCCAGTTTCCATTCTCTCCTGGGGAAGACATGTCAGGTGAGAACTGAGGAGAAGAATCAGCAAAGCCTGTTCCTGGGAGACTGAACTACAGAATTGCATTCTTTATAGCCTCCCAGTGCCCAGTTGTGGAGAAGGCAAATGGCACCCCACTCCAGTACTCTTGCCTGGAAAATCCCATGGACGGAGGAGCCTGGTAGGCTGCAGTCCATGGGGTCGAGAAGAGTCAGACACGCTTGAGTGACTTCCCTTTCACTTTTCACTTTCATGCATTGGAGAAGGAAATGGCAACCCACTCCAATGTTCTTGCCTGGAGAATCCTAGGGAAGGCGGAGCCTGGTGGGCTGCCGTCTACGGGGTCGCACAGAGTCGGACATAACTAAAGCGACTTAGCAGCAGCAGCAGCAGCAGTGCCCAGTTGTGTCCGCCTCTTTGCGACCCCTGGTGTTTGGATGGCAAAGAATCTGCCTGCAGTGTGGAGACCCAGGTTCAATCCCTGGGTTGGGAAGACCCCTGGAGAAGGGAAAGGTGACCCACTATAGTACTCTTGCCTGAAATTCCTTGGACAGAGGATCCTGGTGGGCTACAGTCCATGGGGTCATAAAGAGTCAAACACGACTGAGTGACTAACATACACACACATTTTGCAACCCTGTTGGCTGTAGCCCACCAGGCTCCTCTGTTCATGGAATTTCCCAGGCAAGAATACTGGAGTGGGTTGCCATTTCCTTCTCTAGGGATTAAACCGTCACCTCTTGTGTCTCCTGCATTGGTAGATGGGTTCTTTACTGCTAGTGCCACCTGGAAAGCCTCTCCTTAGAGGAGAGTTTTAGGAGCCAGGCTGAGTGAAAGTGTAAATAAAAAGAAATAGTGTCATAACTATTAATACTTCACAGTTCTCACTAATGAAAGAAAAGTTCTCACTAATTTCTCCATAGACAGAAAATTTAATTGATGACTTCTCTAATCATCTTGTTAAAAAAACAAAACAAACCCTTCCTAATGGTGTCTTTGAGCAAATATGCATTAGGCGAGTATTTGCTGGAGACTAAGGCTGCGCACTCTGGAGGCTAACTAATCCCTACGTTGCCTGTTGGCTCTTTATCCCATCTTTTGGAGCAGAACATACAGGACTAGAGGTGTGGATCTGCAATCATGCAGTTGCTCAGGACCCTGCACTTAGAAAGGCCCTCCTTTCCTGTCCTGAGAGGAGAAGAAATCTGAATGAATCAAAACTGTAGTGTTTAGGAAAAAAGGATTTAGATTTAATTTTGCAGCTTGTTGATTTTTCAATTGAAAATTTCACACGTAATTTGGACCTAATTCTGCAGACCATTTATTTAGATCTCTTGGACAGAACTGGCTTGTTTGCAGGTTGCTAACCTCTCCTGGCTGTATTTTAATGTGAGAGTGGATACCTTTGGCTGTTAGGAGGGACACCAGTCACCCTCTCTATTCCCTCTTCTAGGACTACCTTTTCTTTTTCCGTCACTTCTCATAGGACAATTCTTTTATAAAGTTTTAATTTGTAAGTTTTCTCTTAATGTTTTTGCTGAATTTCATGTGAAAGAATAAACAAATGTTAATAACACATTAATATTAAGCAGTAATTAGCAATATAACAAATAAAAATTAATTACATGTTATGTAATGTATAATGGCATCTAATATATTAATAAGTATTGCTTATATAAAGTTAACTTGCTGCTGCTGCTGCTAAGTCGCTTCAGTCGTGTCCGACTCTGTGCAACCCCAGAGACGGCAGCCCACCATGTTCCTCCATCCCTGGGATTCTCCAGGCAAGAACACTGGAGTGGGTTGCCATTTCCTTCTCCAGTGCATGAAAGAGAAAAGGGAAAGTGAAATCGCTCAGTCGTGTCCAACTCCTAGTGACCCCATGGACTGCAGCCTACCAGGCTCCTCCGTCCATGGGATTTTCCAGGCAAGAGTACTGGAGTGGGGTGCCACTGCCTTCTCTGAAAGTTAACTTATATATACGTAAATATTAATATTAAATATAAACATATTAATATATTTTCAATGTCAATTATGTCAATAAGCAATATTTATTATATCTATTATAAAAAAAAATACATACCATGATTTTAGCTCCGCCTACACACTCAAAGGCAAAGTCCACACCTCCATTGGTCATTTCAACAATGACCTCTTGAATGGGTTTGTCTAGGTCTTTAGGATTGAGGCAGTCAGTGGCTCCAAGGGCTTTGGCCTTTGTAAACTTCTCACTATTGATGTCAACAACTATGATTCGGGAAGCTCCTGATGCTTTACAACCCATTACAGCAGAGAGACCGACACCTCCTAGGCCAAAGATGGCACAGGTAGAACCAGGTGTGACCTGCAGGCAAGAACATTATAAATTAACTTTTCAAGCAGCTGTTCCCATTTTTGAAAAAGGGACAGAGTGAAGTGGGAGCAAAAAAAGGGACAGAGTTAAGTGGGGGCTGCTGCTGCTGCTGCTGCTGAGTCGCTTCAGTTGTGTCCGACTCTGTGCGACCCCATAGACGGCAGCCCACCAGGCTCCCCCGTCCCTGGGATTCTCCAGGCAAGAACACTGGAGTGGGTTGCCATTTCCTTCTCCAATGCATGAAAGTGAAAAGTGAAAGGGAAGTTGCTCAGTCGTGTCCGACTCTTAGCGACCCCATGGATTGCAGCCTACCAGGCTCCTCCATCCATGGGATTTTCCAGGCAAGAGTACTGGAGTGGGGTGTCATTGCCTTCTCCTAAGTGGGGGAAGGAACAGATATATAAAAGCCTGTCTGTTGTAAAGCTAAATGATATAGCTAAATGGGGGAAATTTGCCAATGTGAAAATGTATGAATCACTGGCTAAATTTGAAGAAACATTTGAAGGCTTTAGAATTAGAATTATCAGCTCATAATTCTACAAACCCAAGTAAAAATTGTTCTCTTGTCTTCCTTTTCCCTTTAGTGTTATGAGAACAAAAACTGAAGCCCACACATTTTAAAGGGCTTATTGGTTTCTTTTTAAAATAGATCTTCCCTGGTGGCTCATACGGTAAAGCATCTGCCTACAATGTGGGAGACCTGGGTTCAATCCCTGGGTCGGGAATATCTCCTGGAGAAGGAAATGGCAACCTACTCCAGTACTCTTGCCTGGAAAATCCATGGATGGAGGAGCCTGGTAGGCTGCAGTCCATGGGGTCGCTAAGAGTTGGACACGACTGAGCAATTTCACTTTCACTTTTCACTTTCATGGATTGGAGAAGGAAATGGCAACCCACTTCAGTGTTCTTGCCTGGAGAATACCAGGGGTGGGGGAGCCTGGTGGGCTGCCATCTATGGGGTCGCACAGAGCTGTCCATGACTGAAGTGACTTAGCAGCAGCAGCAGCAGCAGACATGCATACACTGGCTTTTGCTACTCAGGGAAAAAGAATATATATATTTTGCAAATATTCAGAATACTGTTCTATACATACTATGTAATCTTTACTATGATACTGTAGTATGAGTTTAGTATATTTCCAAATGTATTTCTCCAGAGACTGTTATAAAGTTCGCCAGTAAGTCTAATTGGAAGTAGACATGCATTTTTCTCATTGAAGCAATGTTGTACACAGTTGTGCATAGCTTACAACAGTGCATAAGCTGAGTACACTACCAATTGTGTGATACAACTGGACATTTTGTGTAAAAGTGTCTTTAATTGCAGTTTGGGGTGGGGGGGTCATTATAAAGTATTGTTTGTTTTTTTATTTGTGTTAGTCACTTAGTCATGTCCGACTCTATACAACCCCATCGACTGTAGCCCACCAGGCATCTCTATCCATGGGATTCTCCAGACAAGAATCCTGGAGTGGATTGCCATGCCCTCCTCCCAGGGATCTTCCCGACCCAGGGACTGAAGCCCAGTCTCCTGCATTGCAGGTGAACTCTTTACCATGTGAGCCACAAGGGAAGGTTATAAGGTATAACCCCACTTAAAAATAGAGCTTTAAATAGTGTATGATTATCTATCTACAGACAACACTCTTAGGACATTTTTATGCTTTCAAAGATCTCTATGAAATGTAATTAATTTGGCAATAAAGGATGCAATCAGATTGATAAGAACAAGGGGAATGGTCCTTAATAATTAATCAGAGTTATTGTATCAC
The DNA here is from genome assembly GCF_000754665.1 of Bison bison bison. NCBI lineage: Eukaryota > Metazoa > Chordata > Mammalia > Artiodactyla > Bovidae > Bison > Bison bison. Next base: position 7,632,255 of record NW_011494835.1, on the reverse strand, counting down.
TTTTCTTCTCAGAGGTAAATTAAAAATTATTAAAGCTCTTGCCTTTTGTCTAGATTACTGACAATTCATTTCTTTTTACTTGCTCCTATCAAATTTATTTCTCTTTTTTGAGTATCTCATGAGGTGGATTAGCTGTTCTTCAGCATCGGGAAGAACAGATTCTGGGAATTTAGGTAAGCTTTGACTAGATTTAAAAGAAAATTATGGCTGAATCTCAAGGGTTAATATCCCTGAAGAAAAACTAAAGTGGTAGAAGGTAATAGTCAACACGGAGTCCAGAAAAGGGCAGGGTGAAAAGGTAGCTGTGGTGGTGGTGGTGCTGGTGATTGTAGCAAAGAACAGTAATTCTTTCCTGTGTCTCCAGTGTTATCTAGAGGAAAATATGCCTTGAATGCCAGGGTCACATCAGCTCTTAACTTCTCCCAACTAACAATACCCTTCCTGTAGGAGCCTTCAGATTATAGTTTGACTTCTCATATAGTCTTAAATTTTTGCTAATGAATAAATGAATGAATGAATTTTTAGAAAGAGATAATATACCTAGAGCCAAGAATAGCATCCCTATCTGCTTGACTGATATAATTCTCAACTAAAAGTTGTATCTTGATATTTTGGCTACTAGATCAGCCTTTTATTTTGGTTCAGCTGACTTCATTTTCTTGACACTGATCAACTCTATGTAATCTTATATAAAAAAAATAGTTGGATTGCAAAGCTGAGGACCAAGCCTCACCAAGATGTTTTAGGGGTTACATATGAACCTGGCTTTATTCATTCACTTGCTGAAAACTTTCCAAGCTCATACTATGTGCCAGGCACAAGGCTAGGCCCCAGAGCCATCACAACGAACAAGAGAGAATTCTTGTCCTTATGGAACAAATCATCTAATAAGAAGGAGAAATAAGTGGGAAATATCTCTGTAGTGTGATAAGAAGGAAGAAAGGGATAAATACAGATACTTTAGGGGAAACTGTGAGGGATGCCCAATGCATGCCTGGGAGGATGGAGTAGGTTTCCAATGGGAAGTGACAAATAAATGGAGTCAGACAGAAGAAGTAGGGGAGCTTTCCAGGCAGTGTTGGTGGGAGCCAGGTGTATAGAAAAGTCTAGAGGCCACATTTAGAACTCAGAGACTGGGGGGTCAGGCCCAGGGGAACAGCAAGCCATGAAAGGAAATAGAAAGAATGACTAGCATATTGAAAGAAAAGGGGAATAATTAAAGGGGAATGAAATCTCCAGATTTTGTTGTTTAGGAAGACCAAGCTGGTTGCATTTTGCAGTTTAGAGTTAAGGGATAAAGATTGATGTCAAGGAGGTTCAAATAAGGAGGTCACCAGTAGTCTTGCCTGGGAAATCGCATGGACAGAGGAGCCTTGTGGGCTACAATCCACCGGGTTGCAAAGAGTTGGACACAACTTAGCAACTGAACATGCAAAATCCCGCAGAAGTGGTAAAGCGGGGTTGAAACCTACGTGTGCCTGACTCTGGCAGCTCTGTGCTTTCTCTCAGCCTCCCGAAGCTCAGAATGAGGCCCTTGAAATAGGCAGAGCGAGCGCTAGTGGACAGATGGAGAGAGGGAGAGAGGGTAACCAAGGACAGGAAGACAAGAAAGATGGATAGTGTGTTCAGATCTGCCCATGGGGGTGCACTTGGAGGCAAGGGGGTGGGTTCACCTATCGGGTGCTGCATGAGGACAGCGAGGGCGGCCTGGGGACCAGCTTCTCAGGTGGCACCAGAGGGAGGAGGAAGTGGGAGTGGATGGAAGGGGAGACTTTGCTTGCAGGCAGGCAGTACAAATTAAAAAAAAAAAGAAAAAAAAGGAGGTCGTTTGAAGCATCCAAGTGATAGTGACATCTCTCTAGTCTGTCAGAGCTTTGTAAAAGCTTCTAAATTCTAACATGGAATTTCAGGGACGCATCTTGCCACCATCAGGGCTGCCATCTGAGATCCTCCCTTGAAGCCACAAAGGGGCAAAGGGAGATGTAGAGATGAATTACTACATTTGAGAGAGAGGAAATGGCAACCCACTCCAATATTCTTGCCTGGAGAATCCCATGGACAGAGGAGCCTGGCTACAGTCCACGGGGTCGGACACGACTGAGCGACTTCACTTTCTTTCACTTTCACTTTCTAATCTGCTGCATCGGGGAGAAACTAGGTGGCTATATGGGTATAGTTTCTGTTGTTTCTTGACCGGATCTGCTGTCCCAGGACAAGGGACATGTTTAGGGGACATGTTTAAGCAGACTGTGCTTAAATCAGGGATAGTCAATAATCTAACATACTAGTAAAGGAAAGGAAATTAACATGAACTGGATGCCAGCTATGTGCTAGCCTCTGGGCCAGATGTCTTACATATGTAATATGATTTAATTATCCCACAGCTATTTGTAATAGATATTACAGTAGAGAGAGAGAGGAGTGGAGAGGTTAAATACCTTGCCTAGAATCACAAAGGTAATAAATGACAGAGCCAGTTTTTGAAGATAAATCTGGCTGCTTTATCATGCTGCCTCCCAGTAACATCTATCTTACACAGCCTGGTGATTAACCATTTTACCTTGGCATTGTTGATGACAGCTCCATAGCCAGTTGAAAATGCACATCCAAGCAGACAAACTCTCTCTAAATTGGCATCGTCCTCTAGTTTGGCAAGGTTGACATCTGAGACCACAGTGTACTGACTGAAGGTACTGGTCCCCATGAAATGGTAAATTGGTTTTCCTTTGCAGGTAAACCTGCTGGTTCCATCTTCCATTAATTTTTGATCACCCATAGGATTTTTAAAATGCCTAGGGAAAAAAAAGGTACAAAAAAGGGAAAGTTGATGGACAACTGATTACTTTCCTGAAAGAAAGTACTTACCTGCTCCCTGACGCAAGCACCTACCCTCCCCACTTTGGACTATTTTCAAGTAAATCTCAGACATCACTGTTTCATCTGTAAATATTTCAGTATGTGTCGCTAAAAGATTCTTTTAATTCTACAGATTTCATTTGGTTGGTATGTCTCTTATGTCTCTTGATTTATAGGTTCTCACCCTACCCCTTGTTTGTTCCCCTGCAGTTTTTTTTTGTTGAATAAATAGTTATTTGTCCTACAGAATTTTCTTCACTCTAGATTTTTCTGATTATGTTCCTGTAATCTGGTTTAGCATAATTTCTCCATCGCTGTATTTCCCCTAAACTAGTATTTTTGATTTAAATGCTTGATCTGATTCAAATTTTATGTTTTTGTAGGAATATTGCTAAAATAGCGTATGTAGTGTATGCCTCACCTGGAGGCATGTAATAGCTTATCTCTTTGTGATGCTGGAAAGAGCTGATGGTCATTGCCAAAATCTGTTATTTCATTAGAGGTTTGCAAAAGGGTCTATTCATTTTTTGAATATCTGCAACAACCCTGTGAAGTAGGTATTATTGTCTCCTTTTTATAGATGAGTAAATTGAGGCACAGTATGGGGAGAAGAGCCTGGAGGACTACGGTCCATTGAGTTGCAAAGAGTCCGACACGGCTGTAGCAACTGAGCACGCATGCATGCATAGATATGAGTAGTAAAATTTTAGCTTCTGAAATAACTAGTTTCAATTAGCACTAAAGATAAATATTTCGTTTCTATAGTCTAAGAAAAAATAAGGCAATTAAGATTTTTGACTCCGGATCCAGACTGCCTAGATTCAAAATCTAGCTCCAATCCATGTGGCCTTGGAATAAATTACTGTGACGCATTGCATTTCTCTCTCATCCTCTGTAGAAGTGAGAGGGTAACAGGCAGGTAAAGAACAGAAAATCAGTCTGGGATGCCATCAGGTATACCCCTGGTGCATCTTCACCCCACCTTGGTGGTAGAACCGGGAGGTACAAGTATGGTGCCTGCGTCAGTAAGGGACAGACTTAAGTCGGACCAGGGAAGGAAAGCTTCGGTGGAAAGTCTGTCTACACCCCCGTCTAGAGCAGGGAGGGACGCCTCCAGTAGAAAGATGGTGCTGGTCACTTTTTTTGTCTCTTACAGATGGGAGCTAACAATTCCAGCCTCACTCCTTTGAACTGTATCCTGAAAAACGGGTAGATTTGATCCTTAGAGCTTAAAGATGGTATGCCTGATATTCCTATGTGATACTGCATGGCCACGGTATCCATTGGAGGAAGGCAAACGGTGGCCAGTTGGATATAATTATCTTAATTATAATACTATTTTACAATTAGACCAGTTCTGTAGAAAACAAAGGAAATGGGTAGAAGTAGCATATGTGTTGGCCTTTTTCTCTGCAAGACATGCCGGACTTATGTCCTAAGGGCATAGATTTGGGTATGAAACCAGCTCCCTCCTGTCCTCCTACTTTGCCCCCTTACCCGGGGCTCCAAACTGAAAGTCAGGCCCCCCACCCCGCCCAGAAGGGTTGCCTCAGTAAAAACCCAAACTGAGATTCAAACTGCCCAAGAAGAGGTCCAAACAACCCCGGTCTCATTATGACCTCAGACTACGCTGGTTTCAAAGAAACTCAGACAGTTGAAGTAAGAGAAGCTCAGACAGCTGTAAGGCGAGTGCAGAGGAAAAGAGTGAGCTGGGCAGTCAGGCAAGAAAAAGGAAATTTATTAGAGGGAAAAGAGAGAGTGACTGGCTCTTAAGGAGAACCAGTGTTCTCCCTTTCTGACGGAGTCCTTCTTATACCCAACCAATGAAAAATTCTCTGAAGAGATGGTCACATAGCCAGAGGTCTGGAATCTGGTGGTCTTGCAGCTTTGAGAAGATAAGTGCCAGTGAGATAACAGGATGCCATTTTGGCAATTTGGTCAGTCTCACAGATCACTGTGATTTTATTCTTCATTTGCAAGGTCGACATAATGAGCCATCTTATCAATGAGACCCCATGTGGGCCCTATCATTCCAGCCTTTTTGATTTAGGATAAGGGCCAAAGGTCAATCTTCTGTAACTGCTTCCTGCAGGACAGGAGCATCATGGGGGTAAGATAAGACACTGCGGGGGTAAGATATGAAAAGGCTGGAATGCGGGCCAAGGGGATTTGTGTGCGGTCGAAGTTTTTGATAATCTGAGTGAGTTAGAAGTAGCTCGTGGATAGTTCAGTTGGTGAAGGCTTGTAAGTGGTCCTGCCACTGTAAAAGTTACCCTGGGCTCTGTAGAGGTGATGAGAGTTGGGGCCTGGGGCCCTGGGCACCTTTAGTCTTCAGTGGCAAATCTGAGGAAGCTGGGCAGAGCTGGGTCGGAGGACTCCTGCTCAGAACCTGGAGGGGAATGTCTGGATCCCTGGAGGTGGATTTGGGCAGCTGACCTTCCAATGTCCCATTATGCCACAGCTGGGACATGGACCTGGAGGGGGCCTTGGCTTTAGGCATGAGCAGGTCCAATGGCCTTCTTTGCCGTAGTTGAAGCAGAGTCCAGGTGGCTTCCTTCTTTTGTTGGTTGATGGTGGCTTGGAGCCACATAGGGCAAGGGATAAAAGGTGGCATTTGGTCTGATCTCTTTGGGCCTTCTCTAGCTTTGCCTATTCTTCCCGGTTATTGAAAATCTTAGAGGCTGAATTTAAAAGGTCTCGTTGAGGGGTTTGAGGGCCTTCTGCCTTTTTTAGTTTCTTTTGGATATCTGGGGATGACTGGGAGATAAAATGGGTGTTAAGGACAATGGTGCCCTCTGCTGAAGTGGGGTCTAATTTTGTATATTTTTGTAGCGCTTCTGTTAACCTGGCTAGAAATTGTGCTGGGTTTTCATCTAGCCCTTGAGTTATTTCCCGGAGCTTATCAAAGTTGATGGCTTTATGCCCTGTCTTTTGAAGGCCCACAATGAGACAAGCAACCATGTGATTACGGGCTGCTCGTCCAGGTCTCCCTGCCTGATAATCCCAATTGGGATCTTCTCGGGGGACAGCTGTTGCCCCTACGGGCTTAGTGTCATCTGTCCTGTGTATCTCATCAGCATGCGCCTGAGAGGCTTGCCATACTCATTCCTTCTCTTCTGTGAGAAGAGTGGAGAAAGTATGATGTAAATATCATGCCAGGTTAAGTCATAAGACTGGGTAAGACACTTGAATTCTTTTAGATAATTATCCAGGTATGAGGAGAAGGAGCCAAGATGCTTTTCAGTCTGAGACAAATCGTGAGGGAGAACGGGACATGAACCCTAACAATGCCTTCTACTCCAGCTTCTTCCCCTGAAGGGAGGAGTGGAGCAGGGGAAGGAGCGGGGTCCGTGGTGAAGTTTCCTGTTTTAAAGTTGTTCAGAACTGGCTATGGGGAAGAGATCTAGGGTGGTCTGGGTAAAGCCTTGGGACCCTTAGGGTACAGGGTGGGGCTGAGATCTCAGAGCTTATTACAGGCAAGGGGATTGGGAGCAATAGGGGGTAGGCTGTGGTTGGAAGGGTCTAAGGAAGAAGAAGAAAAGTCTGATCAGGAATCGGGAGACATTGTATTAGGAGGATGTGACCCAGAATAGGCTAAGAGTATTTGAGAAGTAGAGCAGGATTCACAGAGAGAGCGTTGAGAGTAGAGAGTGAAGAAAGCCTGAACATAAGGGATTTCTAACCACTTGCCGTTGTGGCAGCAGATGTTATCAAGGTCCCATAGGGTATTATAATTGAGAGTTCTGTTTTCTGGCCATTGGAGCCTGTTATCAAGTCTGTGTTGTGCCAGCCAATGTTAGAATAGTAAATAAGCCCTTTTGGTCTTATCTCCCCTTGGAAGCCCAAGGCTTTTAGGTTTTGGAAAAGGCATCTTAGAGGAATAGATTTTGAGGGCTAGGATTGAGAATTTCCCATTATGGATGAATAGGGAGGTTAGACAAGGGCAAGAGTGAGGAGAAAGGTCTGAGAGAAAAGGCATCCCCATTCTCAGGACTTTCTCAGAGAGTAATAATAGTCTGCTTTGTAATGGGAGTCCCCTATTTCAGAGTCAGATGGGGCGCAAGGCTGAGGGCCCTAGGGCTGTGGAGATCCTCCTGCCTAGCGCTAGGACTTGGAAAAGAGGCTAGAGAGAGAGGATCCGAGGGAATGGGATTTCACTCACCCTTGTAACCGATGGATGAAATGTGGGCTGGTGTGTGGATGTTGCTCCAGCAAGGCAAGTGGAGAGTCCCATCCCGGAGCTCATCTCAGTTTCTTGGCAAGGTCCAAGGGAGGGGACCACTGGAGGTGGGCTCATGAGAGGAGCCCACCCAGTTGCAGTGGATCTTCCCTCCCGGGTTTTCTGACAATGAGACCCCATGTGTGATAGGGCCCACATGGGGTCTCATTGATAAGATGGCTTCTTATGTCGACCTCACAAACAAAGAATAAATCACAGTGATCTGTGAGACTGATCAAATTGCCCAAATGGCATTCGGTTATCTCACTGGCACCTAAGTTCTCAAAGCTGCAAGACCACCAGATTCCAGACCTCCAGCTGTGTGACCATCCCTTCAGAGAACTTTTCACTGGTGGGCTATAAGAAGGACTACGTCAGAAGGGGAGAATGCTGGTTCTCCTTAAGAGCCAGTCACCCTCTCTTTTCCCTCTACTAAATTTCCTTTTTCTTGCCTGACTGCCTGGCTCAGTCTCTTTTTCTCTGCACTCGCCTTACAATGTGGGAACTGCTGCTGCTGCTAAGTCACTTCAGTCATGTTCAACTCTGTGCGACCCCATAAATGGCAGCCCACCAGGCTCCCCTGTCCCTGGGATTCTCCAGGCAAGAACACTGGAGTGGGTTGCCATTTCCTTCTCTAATACAATGTGGGCCTTATCAACAGCAAAAGCTAAGGGTGACATACAGGATGAGATGGAAGACAGGAGACAAAGAGATAAAGAAAAGTAGGTTTCTCCAATCTATTCCTGGGATCATATGCGCAGAGCAGCCAGAGGGGCTGAGGAACAGCCACACAAGCTGTTGCGTCTTCATGAAGCACCCACTGGGAGAAATAATCAGTCTATGAGAGTTAATAAGTCCTTTTCTTATCAAGAAATACAAAGAATCAAGGAGGATCTAGGAGACTGTTTAGAGTACCCAGAAAAATATATTAGCACTTTTAAGGGTGTTACTCTGCTTTATGACCTTACTTGGAAGAGTGTGATGTATGTCTTGAGACAAACAGTAACTCCTGCCTCAAAAACTCGAGTTTTGGGGAAAGTGGTTGCTTATGGAGATGAATGGCTTGGTAATGAATCAGTGGGGAAGATGGAGGACAAGATAGCTGCTCTCCCCACTGAGAATCAGGCGGTCCCAACTATAGAATGAGATTGGGACTGTAACACAGCTAAAGGAAGATGGGATCAGAGTCATTTTGTCAGATGTATTTTTGGGCTCAGGCAAACACATGACTTTAAAATAAGTCTTTAAACTGTGCCAAACTGGCAAACAGAAAACAGAACAGGAAGAGAAGGAAGCTCCTGGTGAATTCCTAGATAGACTGAGGGAAGCCCTTTGCAGATTCACGGAGACTGATCCCAAAAATGAAGAGGGAAGAGTGATCTTAAAAGATAGATTTTTCACTCAATTGGCTCCAGATATCTGCTGTAAAACAGGTATATAGGCCAAATCAGTCTTTAGATAATCTGTTGCAGCAGGCTCAGACAGTCTATTATGGCAGGGAATGTGAGGAAAAGAAAGGCAGAGAATGACAAAACAGGCGGAAACCCTTATAATGGCTGTCCGAACCATTCTTAAACAGCCTGAGAAAAATTCCCAGAAGGACCCAGGTGAAAAGGGATAGGCTTGCTATTACCGTGGAAAGGAGGGGCACCTCAAACAGGATTGCCCTCAGGCATCTAAGTTGCCCTGGCTCCATGTCTGGTCTGCAAGGGACCACACTGGAGGAGAGACTGCCCCCAGAGGCATAGGTTTCAGGGGTCAAACTCTCAAGACAATCAGGACTGAAGGTGCCCAGGGGTCCCCATACAAGCTCCCATCCTAATTACATCTGAGGAACTCTGAGTATTAATAACTGTGGGGGTGCCAATCCGTCGATTTCCTTTTGGACACTGGGGCAACTTACTGTGTGCTTACTGAAGCCTCTGGCCCACTTTCTCCCAGATCTGCTTCCATAATGGGACTGTCTGGACAAGCCAAATGTTATTATTTCAGTATGCATTTGGGACTCTGCTATTTTCACATGAGTTTCTGATCGTGCCAGAGTCTCCCTCACCCATTTTGGGGAGGGATATACTGAGTAAAGTCCATGCCTCTGTTTTTGTGAATATAGAGCCCTCCCTTTCTCTCCCTTTAATTGAACAAAATGTAAATCCGAGAGTGTTGGCTGATGGAAAGTCTGTGGTTCGAGCACAAAACGCTATCCCTGTAGTTGTCAAGCTCAAATACCCACATTTATTTTAACATAAAAAGCAGTATCCACTGAAACCTGAGGTTAAGGGGGAGTTAAAACCCATTATTGAGAATTTAAAGGAGCTGGGGCTATTAATTCCCTGTAACAATCCGTGCAACACTCCTATTCTGGGTATAAAGAAGTCAAATGATAAATGGAGACTAGTTCAAGATTTACAAACAATAAATGAGGCTGTAGTTCCTTTACACCCCATGGTGCCTAATCCTTGTACTCTGTTGTCTGAAATTCCTGAATGAGTCAAGTATTTTTCAGTCATTGATTTGAAGTTTGCTTTCTGAGTTAAACCTATATTAAATCATCCTCTACCTATGACTTTAAGACAATTGAGAGGATTTTTTTGGAATCGTAGGGTACTGCTGCATTTGGATTCCCAGTTATGGGGAACTTGCCTGGCCTTTGTATAAACTTATAACTGAAACTCAACAAGCCCAAACTGACAAGCTGCTTTGGTCCCCAGATACTCAAAGGCTTTTAAGGCTCTTCAGACTGCTCTCCTGCAAGCTCCAGCTTGAAGCTTGCCCACAGGGTCAGAAATTAATTTGTCACTGAAATAAAAGGTATGGCCTTGGAATTTTTGACACAACCCCAAAGGCCTCACCAGCAGCCTATAGGAGTGTATTCTTAAACTCTAAGGTTAATATTTGGATGACAGTTGGCTTCTTAAATATCAGTCATTGTTGTTAGAAGGACCAATAACTAATCTTAAAGTTTGTGGAAACTTAAATCCTGCCTCTTTCCTTCCTGAAAAAGCAAATGAAACACCTGATCATGATTGTTTCCAATTTCTAACTTTATGCAGCTCGGGAAGATCTGACGGATACCCCATTAGACAATCCTGACATGGAAATATTTACAGATGGTAGTTCTTTTGTTCGGGATGGGAAGCATAAAGCAGGTTATGCCATGGTAATGGCTGAACAGGTTTTAGAGCAAAATCTCTCCCAGGGAACGAGTGCTCAGCTAGTGGAGATTGTGGTTCTGGCTCTCGAGTTAAGCAAAGGGCAGCAAGTAAATATCTACATTGATTCTAAGTATGCTTATTTGACTTTACATGCTCATGCTGCAAATTGGAAAGAAAGACAATTTAAAATAGCAACAGGAGACCCTATTAAGCACATTTCAGAGAGACTTTTAACTGCTATATATTGTGCTAAAGAAGTAGCTGTTATGCATTGCAAAGGGCACAGCAGGGACAGGAGTAAAGGGTAATCAGCTGGCTGTCAAGTCAGAAAGGTGGCACTTAAGGAAACCCCTTCATGACAGAGGCCTTTGATCTGGACAGGTCCTGTGGATAAGGAAAACCACAATATACTGAGGAAGAATTAGAAAGATATGAGAAAAGAGGAGCAAAGTTTATCATCCTTTGATAAAGGATGGTTACAGTCTGAGGATGGATGATCAGTAATTCCTGAAAATGCTCAATGGAAAAGTTTTCCTAAAGCCTTGAAATTAACTAATTATGTAACTCAGCTCTTAGCTTTTCAACAGGCATTAAAGGAACTCTGGGAGGTAACTCCTGACCCAGCCTCTGAGTCAAAAAAGCTTCTGTTTGAGCCGAGAACAGAGGTCCTGATAAAAGTACTGGGATCTGGGGGGCCAATCCCTCTCTCTGGGAAGGCCCTTACCAGGTTATTCTTTCTTCTCCCACAGCTGTCAAAGTGCCAGGAATTGATTCATGGGTGTACCACACTTGAGTTAAGAAGTAGCACCCTGACCAGAACTAAGTGATGTCATTTTATGCCTTTACTTTCTATGTCTTACTTTGTACTTTTCAGTACAATAATCTGAAAAGTACAGTACAATATTCAGTACAATACAGTACAATTATTCAGTACAATAACCTGATCATCTATGTGAGCCTGATTCTGCTGACTCCAAAATTCCTGAGTCTGCTGTTTGATCCTCAAGATAATGCCTTCCTGTCCTGGGCTCACTCCCACACTGCATTCCACAATCGATGTAACTACTGGGTCTGTGGAGTGCTCCACTCTTCATCAGTGGATAGCTTCCCATGATGGGAGTCCTTCCACTTCAGGAAAAGGACTTACTGCAAATCTGTGACTACTTCGATGACAACAATTATATGTGATGCCTCATTAATCTGATGACATCTAACAATCCTAAAATCAACAGGTGCAACACTTTGTACCTTAACTATGGACATAATGTGACTTTTTGCTTATTGTTCTGTTTTTGCTGTTTGCTCCCTGCATCTGTAACAGTGTAGCTGGATTTCTTTCTAGTTACACGAAGGTTTTTAAGTTACAAATGGTTGACTCAAACTCCTGTTGACTGCGGCAGCTTCCACCAGCTACTACTTGAGGCCCCTGGATCAGAGACCCTCAATATGAAGGTTAGGAGAATATGTTGCCTCATCAATTTAGGGACAATGCCTCTTACCAGCTTGGAAGCAGTTACGGAACGAGAATGACTCCCCTTTCCCTAGGCAACATAATTCTCCTAAAAGAAAAGGCGGGAATAATAGGGTAAAAGGCAGGAAGGCTAGGGGTCTCCAAACAGAGGAAACGGGCTGCAAGAGTCAGACATTTTTTATCTCTCTCTGAAGTGGCAGAAGGAAACAACTACAAGTGTCAGATTTTTTTCCCCTTCTCTATACAAACTTAAAGGTTTCTCTTAAAATTCTGTGTTGTCATGACAATACCTGGCTCCACCTGAACTTAACTTTTCTCAAACCTTGAGCAAACCAATGCGTTTTTCTTATGGAAATGTTTCTCTTAAGCTACGTTAATGAACTATGTATTTACCCTAGAGTCTGTCTTCAAGTAGGTTCCACCTAAGACTCAGAGCCCAATATGTTTTACTCATACAATTGTTCTCCTAATCTATGTTAATGAAACCATATATTTGCTTGGAAACCTGCCTTTGTTCAAGATTCACGGCAATGGTTTTATGGCCCGGGATGACTCACCTTGTGCCAATGTTATCTCAAAATGCATGTTGTGGGTGAGAGGCCTGGTACCACTCTGAGTTTTGAGACATTTCCTTTCTCTAATTAGCAGCCTGCTAGAAACTATATAATATCCCCTTAAAGACTAGCGGGGGGTCGGGAGAGGCACTCTGTCTGCCCTCTTCTGATATCTATGACAGAAGTTTTCTCTCTTTTATACTTTAAAAAAACCTTATTAAAACTCTGAGTGATCAAGCCTTGTCGCTGGCCCCAGACTGAATTCCTCTCCTCTGGAGGCCAAGAATCCCAGTCTTTCATGGCTCAGCAACAACCTTGAGTAGCTATTATTCTCAATTTGGCACTTATCATTTTCTTTACTATATTCACATAAACCATAAACAATACAGTATATGGTATTGTTATTGTATATGGCTAAATATATGTCATAAACTTGCTTCTTTCCCTTACCATTATAAGTGTGAGATTATTCTGGGTTGAAACATTTAGAGCAAGTTTAGCCATTCTCACTTTTATGTGGTAATTCCATTGTGTTACTACACAGTGATTGTTAATATGTTCTCCTATTGATAGACATTTGCCATATTTTCAGTTTCTTGTTATTACAATGTGGCAGTGATCATACTAGTACATGTCCATTTGTGTGATTTTGCAATGGCTTCTTATACACACCAAGAATTGGTGGGTACAGAATATGAACATTTTCAACTCCATTTAGGTATGCCAATGTACTGCTCAAAATATTTGTACCAGCTATCTTACTAATAGCTTATAGAGCTTACTTGAGTTTTCCACAAAAATTTGTGCGTGGACTTAGACAGAACTTGCATTTTCCACATTGAGGTGCGTGGAGTGGAATTACTTTGTCACCTAGAAAAAAAAGGCCAAGTGTTGGATGATGCACGGTTGTTACTTATAGTTTTCACCAGGCGAATTGGTGGAAACCACTATTCTTTATTGTATATATCTTATATTCGGTAGGAAGTATAGGTAGCTACAATACTTTGTTAACCTACAAGATTGCTGATTCTCCCAAGTACTGCATATGTTATCTTTTCTCTTTTTTTCTCTGCTGGACAGTCTAGCAACACATCTGTATTGATACTTTCAAGTGCAGAATCCTGTCTGACACTTTGTTGTCCTTGCAACACTCTGCATCATGACTATTATTTACTATGTCATGCCTATTATTTATTACATTTGTAAACACCTTAATTATAGGAGATATGGGCAATAGGCTTGATATGGAGAGTAAATTATATATCATCTCCATGTTTCACCATAGTTCACTCAAATTCTACATTTTTCTACTTTTTATTCAATTTGAATTTAACAAAGACTTCTAGCCTCTGATGACTAAAGTCCAATAATGATAATTAACATTTGTTCAACCTTTAGTATGTGTCAGTCACCATTCTAACTGCTTGCATATATTATCTCTTTAATTCTCAGAATAACTCTTTGAGATGGGTACTATTATTATCCCCATTTTAGATAATGGAAATCTAAACTGAGTCACAGAAAAGTGACTTAGCTGACTAAGGTTACACAGCCAGTAAGTGGCAGAGCTGTGCCTTAATTGGCTGGACTTCTTTGAAGATTCCAAATTTTGAAGAGCAATTTGCTTCTATAATCTTGTTTGGAATAGAAATGTGATGAGACATTAAAGCCCTCAGCTTGTCACAGTTCTCGGGTCTTGGACAGACCGTGTTATAGCTCTTAGACAAATTAGCGTTACAGCTCTGCGTTACAGCTCTATTTCATTTAGAAAATAGCAGGAAAATCCATCCTCGAGGCGTGAGGGCATGCTGACCCAAAGATGCGAAGAGAAGAGTGCCCCAGCATGCGGGAGAGAGAGAGACCCCCCGCCCTTTGGCTCCTCTTTTTATGTCTTTTCCTCTCGCCTGAGCCTGCCCTGTGTAAGTTGGGCTAGCCGGGGTGCTGTTTGTTCTATCTGAGGTCCTCACTGTGGTCCTTGGACCTTCCTTTGTTCTATTTTCACGGACTTGTCCTTTCCTTGTTTTTTAGCCACCGCCATTCTGGACTCCTGTTTCCTATTCTAACTACCTAACAGAAAGATACTAATATACCTCTCAATTTGGAACATCTTCATTAAAGGAAGAAAGAAGGATATGGTTCATCCTAGATAAGTGACAATTGCATAGCTCATATTCCAGTATTTGGTGGATCTGTTACAACATGTAAAGTAAATAATTTTGGTTATTGTCATGCTTTATATATATTTATCTTACAAGTTCCCAAGAAAACATTTCAGCTAACATTGACATATGCATAATATTTCCCACTTAAGCTACCTAAGGGTCTTCATTCTTTATATATTAAAATAGTTCTGTTTTATTTAGAGGAGGTTGCTGTAAATTGTCATCTGTACCCCCACGGAGGCTTCGGTGTAAGCTCACTTTGTAGCTTTGCTTCGTAGGACAACTTCTCAGTGCTGGATGTAAATAAAGTGACTGTGCTTTCCAGATTTCATTAGACAGTTCTGACTGCAGATATTCTGCCTCATTGTTAGATTGTGATAGATTGTGTGTCTTAGTTTCGCTTTGGAAAAGATGGTCCCCTTATGTAAGTAGAGATTGATTATAGCATGCAAAGGCAAGACTGTAGCAGAAATTATCCCTGAAATACCCTGACGTTTCCGTTTAGTTGGAATCAGAAATTAAAATACCTGGTTTGAAGTTGGTCACTCCTGGCCCAATACTTTCCACAATTCCTGCAGCCTCATGGCCAAGAATCACTGGGAAAACCCCCCCCTCAAATTGAGGATGGAGAATATGGGCATCAGAATGGCACAGGGCGGTGGCAATTATCTGCAAAGCAATCACAGACTTGAGTCCTGTTTCTGTAATTATATCAATAGGGTTGTTAGGATAATTTTAGGCCAATGACACCTTGAAACTTAACAACACTCATTGAGGTCAATAAAAGAACTGCATTTTGAAAAATAAAAAGAACAATTAAAAATATATTAGGATATATTCTTTCCTCTTAATGCATCTTTGTTTTCTTCCTTTCACTGTCCCTGAAAAATCACACAGAGAATTGGCAGTCACTGTCTCTAGGAGGGGAGAAATCAAAGGTAATAAAAGTCTATTAGAGGGAGTGCAGGGAACACAGGCTTCCAGGGCTTGTTCAGATTTTATTGAAACTAAATGAAATACAATTGAGGTAATAAACTTTTATAGTTAAAAGAGCTGTATCAAATAAAGGATTATCTTAATTAATTAGAAAGTATCCCTGCATTATTCTTCAAGATTCTGTTCATGAGGATATCTCATTCAGTCTCAGGCAAAATCTCTTACTGGGTGATCCCGAGGAAAAATATAAGCCAGGTCAACTGTAGGGAAAATAGAGAAATTGACCCACCTTGTCACCTATGATGCCTCTCTGCTCAGTACCGTCTCTTCTCCCTGCTCTCTGGCTTCTGTTCCCTCCTGTGAGCACCCAAGACCCTTAGCACTTCAGATCTTTTCTTATTTTGAACCAAACTGTCAATCTTCCTTTTAAAACATCTGTCAATACCTGGCAACTGGAAAACAAAAAGAAAACCTACCTAATTCTACTCTAATGTAAATTCCTGTGTCTGATTCTTATAATTCATCCCTCCTGGGAATAAATACCTGTTTTTGATGTGAACCTAAAAACGTAATTCCCCACAGTGGGAAACTCCTGAGACTCTCAATCAAACCACATAGGTCTGACCTGACCAAAGCCAAGTCAGAATTTGGTGTCTTGTTTATCCTGCCCTGGGAAACTCCATACTCACCTGGATTCGAACTTCATGATCCTTGGGGGGAGCTACCTCAACCTCTTCAATGCTGAGGGGCTTGTTTGCTTCCCAGGCGATAGCTGCTTTGCATTTAATAATCTGAGAAAGAGGGAGAAAGGAGGAAAGGGCGAGGGGTAAAGAACAGAAGGGAGGAAGAAAGACAGAAAGAAAAATATCGTGGAAAAAAGTGAAAGAACATGTTGATACCATTATTTCATGAAAGAGAGTTTTGGGGTTTGTGGCTGGGTGTTATACATAGTTATTGTAAAGACAAGGGACCTTAATTGACAATAGGAAGTCAAAGTCTACATTATAGTCATTGCACTTTTAATTTTTGAAAAAAACAGGTGTTTTAAAATTTACCTTAATGTAAGGCCTTGATTTTTTCCCCTCTCCAGAATAGAGAGGATAAATTTATAGGATTTGGAGAGAGTAGATGACCAATATGTATTTTATGATTGAGCGATTGATTTATCAGCTCTGCATTATCTGAATCCTTATTGCTAGAGCGAATGTGTTTTACAACTTTGCTACTCAAAATGTGAACCTCCTTGACACTAGCAGTTATTAACATCATCTGGGAATTTGCTAGAGCTATAAGCCCTGTCCAAAATCCACTGAATCAAAACCTGCTTTTGAACAAGATCCCCATGTGATTCATTTGCACAAAAAAGTTTAAGAGATGAGGCTTACGTAATTATTAAATTTATCAGTGGAATGTACATTAAAGATTTTGTCCCTTTGAAACCTGGATAAAAATATATGAAAAGAAATTAAGCATTAAAGATTCTATAATCTATAATTTTAGCCCCTTAAAATTTTATTTTTAATTTTAAATATAAGTAATATTGAAGGAAAGTAGAAAGAAATAAACCTATACTTCATTCTAATGCTATTATGTTTACTTTTGGTATGATATTCCTAGTCTTTGTTCACATGAACATGTATTTTTGATACTTGTTATGCAATTTGAACTGTATTTTAAATATCATTAGTCTTATTATAAATTAAACATAGAAATGCAAATAAGAAAAAAAGAAACAAAACCCATCTGTAATTTTGTCTTCTACTTTATGATTTTGAGGTAGATCCTTTGAGCTTTTTCACTTGGGACAAAATTGTATGTAATATTTTATAATTTTTTTCTACTTATTAATATACAATGAATATTTTTCCATATTCTTTTCTAAAATTTTAACAAATACAAATTTTATGATTATGGCACAGGTACTGAAATCTCTCTTTTTTGGGCTGCTATAAATAGTATTTAATTGAACACCCTTGTAGTAAGCATTTTGGCAAATTCAGTTATTTTCTAGAGTAAATTCCTAGCATGGAGGTCACTCATATCCTTTTGATCATCTTTATTTTTTTCTTCAGATTTATTAAAATATGATTGATATGCAGCCCTGTTTAAGTTCAAGGGGTATATAGGATAATGATCTGACATACATATATGATGAAATGATTACTACAGTGGGATTAGTGAACATCCATCATCTCATATAGACATAAAATTAAAGAAAGAAAAAAAATTTTTCCTGTGATAACTCTTAGGATTTACCTTCTTAACAACTTTTAAGTATAACATTCAGCAGTGTTGATTATATTTACCATGTTGTACGTTATATCTCTACTACTTATTTGTCTTATAACTGGAGGTTTGGAAGTTTGTACCTTTTGACTACATGCAATTCTTTCTCTCCATCCCCCTCCACCCCCGCGCTCCCTGCCCCCGCCCTGCTTCTGGTAACCACAAACCCGACCTCTTTTTCTATTTGTTTTTGAAGTATAATTGGTCTCTGCTTTTTTAATATGCTGTCTAGATTGGTCATAGCTTTTCTTCCAAGGAGCAAGTATCTTTTAATTTCTTGGCTGCAGTCACCATCTGCAGTCATTTTGGAGCCTAAGAAAATAAAGTCTCTCACTGTTTCCATTGTTTCCCCATCTATTTGCCATGAAATGATGGGATCGGATGCCATGATCTTAGTTTTCTGAATGTTGAGTTTTAGAATCATTGGAAGGAATGATGCTGAAGCTGAAACTCCAATACTTTGGCCACCTGATGTGCAGAACTGACTCATTGGAAAAGACCCTGATGCTGGGAAAGATTGAAGGTGGGAGGAGAAGGGGATGACAGAGGTTGCGATGGTTGGATGGCATCACTGACTCGATGGACATGAATTTGAGTAAGCTCTGGGAGTTGGTGATGGACAGGGAAGCCTGGCGTGCTGTGGTCCACGGGGTCACAAATAGTCCGACACGACTGAGTAACAGAACTGAACTGAACGTTCATTGTGTGTGTGTGTGTGTGTGTGTGTGTGTGTGTGTGTGTGTTCGTGTGTGGATATACCACATCTTCTTTATCCATACATCTCTTGATGGGAACTTAGCTTCTTTTTCCGGCTGGCCATATGGCATGCAGAATCTTAGTTCCCTGAACAGGAATTGAACCCGTGCCCTTGCAGTGGAAGTGCAGAGTCCTAACCACTGGACCTCCAAGGAATTCCCTGGGACTTAGCTTTTGATCAGCTTTAAATTGCTGCTTTCTGAGAGCAATACCCAAGGAAACTTCTTTTAGCAGATGTATAAAGAGACATGCTGCTAAGTCACCTTAGTCGTGTCCGACTCTGTGCGACCCCAGAGACAACAGCCCACCCGGCTCCGCTGTCCCCGGGACTCTCCAGGCAAGAACACTGGAGTGGGTTGCCATTTCCTTCTCCAATGCATGAAAGCGAAAAGTGAAGTGAAGTCGCTCAGTTGTGTCCGACTCCTAGCGACCCCATGGACCACAGACCACCAGGCTCCTCCGTCCATGGGATTTTCCAGGCAAGAGTCCTGGAGTGGGGTGCCATTGCCTTCTCCAATAAAGAGACATGCACACACACAAAATCCCAAAAGAATTGATCAAAGAAATGGTATAGTTGCTTACTTTTTCCTTGGTGCCCATTTTCTTTGGGAAATTTGCCTTGGAAGTTTCTCTCAAAGTTTCTCTCTGATTTAAGAAGCTCTTCTACTTCTATCCAGGGTGTTCCATGTCCTGTAATGAATTGATTTTGAATAAATACCATTTCAGCTCTTGTGTTCTCCAATCATTTTCTCTCCTTTTTGTTTGCTATAATCTGAAACTTTGCCCTTCTATTCACGTCATCATTTGTGCTATCTTGTTTCAGCTGCAAACCCTCATTTCTTCCAAATGTTATTGGGAGATTTTTGTTTAGTTGTTTTTTTTCTTCCTTTATTGCAAAATATAAGATAACATAGAAAAGGTCATTAAACTTATTGGATAAGTCAACAGATAATTATAAAGGTCATTAAAGCTATTAGATAAGTTATCATATAGTTATAAAATTAACAAACATCTCCAGTGCCTCAGAATCCCTCCTATATCCATCCTTCTCTTTCACAATGCTAGTAATAATTTTCTTGCATTTCTTTTATGATTTATGCTTCTCTATACAATATAGTTTAGTTTTATAGATTAGAAGTTATATGGATAGAGTCATAGGGCATGTGTTCTTTCATGGCTTTTTTCCCTCTCAACTATTTTTGTGAGATTTAGCCACATTGGCTGTAGCTACACTTTATTTTAATTATTGTAGAGTATTCCATTATATGAATACTGTAGAGTATTCCATTATATGAATTGACCACAATTTTTTCATCCATTTTCTGTTTTATAGTGAATCAGGATTGCTTAAAAATTCCTTTCATGTATTCTTGTTGTGTTTGTGCTTGAGTTTCCTTAGGGAAAGTTCAGGGCTTTTATGCAACCAACATACCCTATTAAGGTGAAGCCAACTGTTAAAATATTGAAATACGTTTCATCCTGTTGGTAAAAAGCCATAGTATTCTACTATCTTCTCCAGAGAGATAGTAGAACTATCTTTATATTAGTTAAAACTTTAACTAATATTTTATTATTGACTAAGTTTTTCTATCACAATGTTTAGAAGTATGATTTTTACTCTTCGTTTCTACTTTCTCACTACTCATGGTTTCACTTCTCTACTTGTCTGGTTTCCATCTCTATATTTTAATTGAAAATTCTTTGGAAAATTGTCAGTGGCCTCATTTTTTAAAAAGTGACCTTTAAAAATTTCGTTCTAGTGTTTCTTATTTTATTTTTATGACTTCTTTCTCTTTAATCCAAACTTCTGCCAGGAGTTTCTGTGTGCTCCTAGATGTTTCTGTTTTTTTAGATGTTTCTATTTTAATAGTGTTCATGGAATAATTTCATCTTCTTTCTTGACTCCAGGCTCCTTTCTCTAGCTTGCCTGTTTTGGCACTAGCATCTGCAATCTTCTGAAACCCCGCTTGACCTTGCTTTCTGCATTGTTTACAAGCTTTGTGTATTCTACCTCTCGTGTGCCTTTCATTTCCCTTTTTCTGTTTTTATTATTACACGTAGACAAGATAGATAAGAGTAATCTTACTTATTGCTTATGTCATCACAATAGCCTTTTTTTAAAAACTGATTTTCCTATGCAGAGCTGCCTCTGCCAGTCTGTGTTTCAAAATGTTGTTAGATGAGTACTCTCTCTTTTTTTTTTGGCTATGTATCTAGGGTTCTTTATTCTCCACAGAGTGATACGTGCTAAGGTGGGTTGGGCTTGGGCCAATGTCCCCATATGTACAGAACTGAATAAAGTGGGTCTCTGAGAAGAAGTCTGATTTGCCTTGATGTGGAGGGGAGCTGGGGAGGATGGAGATGAATGTGACAACCAGAATGTGTTCAGTCCTGTGCTGGTTCTGGCCTGGAATGTAGGGAGTTATGGCAGCTCTCAGGGTGGTCACTGCCAGGTAGGGGTGGCCTGCCAGGCTTGGAGGGCCTTTTGTACCACATCTTCCCCCTGGGCATCTGATATCTCATGAGCCCAGGCAGGAACCCCTGGTGCAGGCAGGCTTATGCCAGCCATTGTCCTTTTCACCAGCTCTACGTGTTCTGGGTCCATGGGAATAGAGCTGTGGTTGTTCAATGTTGTATCTTCCTGCTCATCTTCGTCCTCACTTTCTAGTGGTGGGTCCGGCAGGCAAATGAAGCCCCAGGGCCTGGGTCCGATCTTGAATATCAGCAACCACATCTTCTCCACCCCCCACTGGTGCCAGCTCCACCTCCTCTTGTTCAGGATCTTGGTTCAGAGGCTGGTAGGAGTAGCCAGCTGGTCCTGCCCCTGCTTCCTCTTGTTCTTCCTCTGGTTCCTCACTGCTCCAATCCCCAGTGCCTTCCGTGGGGCCCTGATGTGGCCCCAGTTTCTCAGTCTGATTGGGGAAGATACGTTCAGGACCCACGGTGTCTCCCCCTAGAACTACTGCTGCCATCGGGCAGGGGCTGCTCAGAGCCCACGACCCAACCCTAGATGAGTATTTTCAACAATTTTTACTATATCATTCTCTTGGTCTAAAACCATCAAGAACTCTCTAATCCCTACTGAATTCTCATTCTGGCATTCAAGACCATTTATCTACAACCCAGTCTGTGTTTCAGAACTTATCTTCCAGGTCTCCTCCAATGTACTGTGTGCCTGCCTTCCTGCCTCCATGATTTTATCTAAACTGGTTCCCCTGATTAGAACACCTACTGCTGCCAGTTCTTCCTACTAAATGAACATATTCTTTGTTTTTAAAGATTCATTTGTTTTTGCTTGTACTGGGTCTTCCTTGATGTGTGCCAGCTTTCTCTAGTTGTGGTGGAGTGGGGGAGCTACTCTTTAGTTGCAGTTGCGTGCTCCTCATTGTGGTGACTTCTCTTGTGAAGCATGTGCTCCAGGGTGCCTGGGCTCAGTAGTTGTGGCCCGTGCCCTTAGTTGCCCACAGCATGTGGGGCAACGGGGGCATGATCCCTTTCCAGACCAGGGGTCATTGAACCAGTGTCCTCTGCATTGGTAGGTGGATTCTTAACCTCTGGACCACCAGGGAGGCCCTGAACTTATTCAGGACCTTAAGAACATATTCTTAAGGTTCATTTTCTGATACCTATCTTGCCATTTCTAGCTCTTCTATTCAGGATGATCTTTTTCCTCTTTGAATCTCTACAGCATTCATTGTGTTTCCATCTCCTTACTGCTCACACATAGATAGCTACATGAAGCAAAATGACTCTGTCTCCAGCCTCCAGTGTCCTTAACTATAATGATTGTATTTACTTACATTTTACACCCTTCAGAGAGTACTTCAGAGTCCTGAAAGGTACTAGGTACTTAATAAGTGCTGGGCAAATTGAGTATTTACCTTGGAAACCCAATATGCTTTAACATATTTTCTGAATGCTAGGTATTTACCTTCTTTCTGCCTTTCTTTTTGTGCTGCACTTTGATGAGCTTCTTTGAAGATGGGGACTGTCTTTTATATTCTTTCATAAAGAACCTGCTAAGAAGTGTTTTGAGTGGAAACTGGGTAAGAGATTTCGAATGGTAGAACCCTGGGATTTTGAATGTGAAGGTGTCTTCCGATTCTAAAATTAATATTGTAGATTCTTTCCATGAGGATGGCTTTACCTTTTCTAACAGTTGATTTTCAGACTTGTGTTGTTCTCAAAATTTCCAATGTTATATATATTTAAAAGTATAATCTCTCACCCACTGAATTAATATATACATTATTTTAATAGTAATTCATTAATCTCAGTATAAACACCCAAACAACATATTTGAGATCCATAATGGTTCAAATTGAATTTGTTCTGTTTCTGCACAAACTAGCTCTTGCTTTTTAATGCACATTTCCTCTATTTCCTATATATAATTATGCTTCTTTGATTTTAGGTTTTTTTTTTTTTTGCAAGTTAAAATATCTGATATCAGTTCTTTCAGTTCCTCAGTCATGTCCAACTCTTTGTGACCCCATGGACCCCAGCATGCCAGGCCTTCCTGTCCATCACCAACTCCTGGAGTTTACCCAAACTCATGTTCATTGAGTTGGTGACGCCATCCAACCATCTCAACCTCTGTCGTCCCCTTCTCCTCCCACCTTCAATCTTTCCCAGCATCAGGGTATTTTCAAATGAGTCAGCTTTTCACATGAGGTGGCCAAAGTGCTGGAGTTTCAACTTCAGCATCAGCCCTACCAATGAACACCCAGGACTGATCTCCTTTAGGATGGACTGGTTGGATCTCCTTGCAGTCCAAGAGACTCTCAAGAGTCTTCTCCAACATCGATTCTTCGGTGCTCAGCTTTCTTCACAGTCCAACTCTCACATCCATATATGACTCCTGGAACAACCATAGCCTTGACTAGATGGACCTTTGTTGGCAATGTAATGTCTCTGTTTCTTCCTATGCTGTCTATGTTGGTCGTAACTTTCCTTCCAAGGAGTAAGCATCTTTTAATTTCATGGCTGCCGTAACCATCTGCAGTGATTTTGGAGCCCCCAGAAATAAAGTCAGCCACTGTTTCCACTGTTTCCCCATCTATTTCCCATGAAGTGATGGGACCAGATGCCGTGATCTTAGTTTTCTGGACGTTGAGCTTTAAGCCCTTTTTCACTCTCCTCTTTCACTTTGATCAAGAGGCTCTTTAGTATCTCTTCACTTTCTGCCATAAGGGTGGTGTCATCTGCATATCTGAAGTTATTGGTATTTCTCCTGGCAATCTGGATTCCAGCTTTTGCTTCTTCCAGCCCATCGTTTCTCATGATGTACTCTGCATAGAAGTTAAATAAGCAGGGTGACAATATAGAGCCTTGATGTACTCCTTTTCCTATTTGGAACCAGTCTATTGTTCCATGTCCAGTTCTAACTGTTGCTTTCTGACCTGCATACAGATTTCTGAAGAGGCAGATCAGGTGGTCTGGTATTTCCATCTCTTTCAGATTTTCCACAGTTTATTGTGATCCACACAAAGGCTTTGGCATAGTCAATAAAGCAGAAATAGATGTTTTTCTGGAACTCTCTTGCTTTTTCGATGATCCAGAGGATGTTGGCAATTTGATCTCTGGTTTCTCTGTCTTTTCTAAAACCAGCTTGAACATCTGGAATTTCATGGTTCACATATTGCTGAAGCCTGGCTTGGAGAATTTTGAGCATTACTTTACTAGCATGTGAGATGAGTGCAATTGTGCAGTAGTTTGAGCATTCTTTGGCATTGCCTTTCTTTGGGATTAGAATGAAAACTGACCTTTTCCAATCCTGTGGCCACAGCTGAGTTTTCCAAATTTGCTGGCATATTGAGTGTAGCGCTTTCACAGCATCATCTTTTAGGATTTGAAATAGCTCAGCTGGAATTCCATCACCTCCACTAGCTTTGTTCATAGTGATGCTTTCTAAGGCCCACTTGACTTCACATTCCAGGATGTCTGGCTCTAGGCGAGTGATCACACAATCATGATTATCTGGGTCATGAAGATCTTTTTTGTATAGTTCTTCTGTGTATTCTTGCCACCTCTTCTTAAAATCTTCTGCTTCTGTTAGGTCCCTACCATTTCTGTCCTTTATTGAGCCCATCTTTGCATGAAATGTTCCCTTGGTATCTCTAATTTTCTTGAAGAGATCTCTAGTCTTTCCCATTCTATTGTTTTCCTCTATTTCTTTGCATTGATTGCGAAGAAAGGCTTTCTTATCTCTCCTTGTTATTCTTTGGCACTCTGCATTAAAATAGAAATCCAAAAAAGAGTGTATATATATGTGTATGTGTGTGTGTGTGTGTGTGTGTGTGTGTGTGTGTGTATCTGATTCACTTTGCTGTATAGCAGAAACTAACATTGTGAAACAACTATACTTCAATAAAAATTAATTAATAAAAAATTTGCCTCTAATCCAACAGCTAATATTTTCAGAAATCACCAATCACAACTGTAACAGAATGTGCATGTCAAATGGGATATAAGCTTGCCTTCCATTAGTAAACTGACTGTGTAGTCAAAAATGTCTATAAGAAAATAAAATTATGCTTCTGTATCTCAGTGGAGTTCAAATTATGAAATTCATGTTGTGCTTCATGTCAGCTTTCCTGTTAACATTTTAATTTCAAAAATTATTGGCTGTGCTTAATATCAACTCCTGACTTTTAATAAAGAAAGCCTAAACATTAAAAAAAAATGTAGGCTGTAATTTCTTAACATTTCCCTCATTTGTCCTTCTAGTCACATAACTACCATTGTAGTTTATTTCTTCAGTATTTCTTCTTTGTTTATAAAAAATGAGATAAATTCATTTAGCATAAAACTCAGCATTTTGACCATTTTAAAGTATGCAGCTTAGTGATTGTTAAGTATATTTACAATATTATGCAGCCATCATGAATACTAATTCCAGAATTTTCATCACCCCGAAAAGAAACCCGATACTTAGTAGTTTATTTATCCCTTTGCCTATCCTTACAGCAACCACTAATCCACTTTCTGCATTTGTAAATTTGCCTATCCTGGAAACTTTATTTAAATGGAATCTTACAGTGTATGGCCTTTTGCATTTTCACTTATCATAATGTTTTCAAGTTTCATTCATATTGTAACATGCATCAGTATGTCCTTTTTTATTGCCAAATAATATTATATTGTATGGATATACCACTATTTATTTATATTTTTTCAGTTGATGAATATATTTTTTCCCTTATTGGCTGTTACAAATAAATATTCTGCTAAAATATTCATGTACATTTTTTCATGTAGAAAACATCTTTTCAATTCTTTTGAGTATATAGCTAGGAATGAAATTGCTAAGTTAACTCTGTGTGTAACTTTTGAGCAACTGCCAATGTTTTTGTCATGGTTGCACCACTTAACTTTTCCACTAGCAATGTATGAGGCTTCCAGTTTCTCTACTCTTCATCCATACTTGCTTTTTTTTTTTCTTTCATTGTAGCCATCCTAGCAGGTGTGAAATAGTATTCCTCACTGTTTCTTGAATGGTATTTCTCTCACAACTTCATTGACCTCCTAGTCTCTTACTTCTTCAGAATAGATTTCCAAAGGGACATTAAAATCATTTAATTTCCTATTCAAAAATCTAAATGGTTGCATAATAGATCTATCAAATTAGATATGAATTTGCTATCCTGTAACTCAAGGATTTTTAACCTACTAATATGTATGGAGCTACACTTTAGGAGCTAATGCATTAGTTTTCAACAAAGCTGAAAAGTTCAGCTGTCACCTATCTCTTGCTGCTGCTGCTAAGTCGCGTCAGTCGTGTCTGACTCTGTGCGACCCCAGAGATGGTAGCCCACCAGGCTCCCCCGTCCCTGGGATTCTCCAGGCAAGAACACTGGAGTGGGTTGCCATTTCCTTCTCCAATGCATGAAAGTGAAAAGTGAAAGTGAAGTCACTCAGTCGTGTCCGATTCTTAGCGACCCCATGGACTTCAGCCTACTAGGCTCCTCCATCCATGGGGTTTTCCAGGCAAGAGTACTGGCTTGGGGTGTCTTTTTACCTGCCTTTGTTAATTTTGTTTCCTGTACCTCCACTTCTGTAGGTGAAATTACTACTTTTCCTTCAAGGCTTATCTCAGAAATCATCTTCCAAATGAAGCCTCTTCTGATCCTTCCATTCTTTCCCTTCTTTTGAACATCCAGGGCAATTGGTATGTTTTTTACATCATCTATCCTATTCTGCCTTATAATCTGAAACACTGAGTTCTTTCCTTGACCTTCCTCCTTAGTACAAAGACTTACTCATCTTGTGTCTCTGCAGTGCCTTACACATATAAAATATTTAATAATGATCAACTAATTTGAAATTGTTTAATGGTTTAACAGATATTAGATGAACTTTTTGAGGTACAGAATGCTGTGTGGTACTGAAATGTAGCAGGACCCTATGCTCCTTCTTTCTCATGTCCTCTGCCAGCCTTTTGTCTGTGGAAAAACTTTCAGTTCAGTTCAGTCGCTCAGTAGTGTCTGACTCTTTGCGACCCCATGAATCGCAGCACGCCAGGCCTCCCTGTCCATCACCAACTCCTGGAGTTCACTCAGACTCATGTCCATCAAGTCAGTGATGCCATCCAGCCATCTCATCCTCTGTCGTCCCCTTCTCCTCCTGCCCCCAATCCCTCCCAGTATCAGAGTCTTTTCCAGTGAGTCAACTCTTCGCATGAGGTGGCCGAAGTACTGGAGTGTCAGCTTCAGGATCATTCCCTCCAAAGAAATCCCAGGGCTGATCTCCTTCAGAATGGACTGATTGGATCACCTTGCAGTCCAAGGGACTCTCAAGAGTCTTCTCCAACATCACAGTTCAAAAGCATCAATTCTTCGGTGCTCAGCTTTCTTCACAGTCCAACTCTCACATCCACACATGACCACTGGAAAAACCATAGCCTTGACTATATGGACCTTTGGTGGCAAAGTAATGTCTCTGCTTTTGAATATGCTATCTAGGTTGGTCATAACTTTCCTTTTAAGGAGTAAGCGTCTTTTAATTTCATGGCTGCAATCACCATCTGCAGTGAGTGACAAGAGGCTTGAAAAAAGACTTTGATAGGGCCATAGCTCCTGCACCTGAGGCAGTCCATGTCCCTGCACACTTGGCGCCACCAGGGTCCCTGCAAGCCAAGCATCTGTGCCACCCTCATGCTCAATTCTCACTGGGGCAGAGCTGCCACAGGCAAAAAAAGTCTTGCATCTGTGTGTGCAGGGTCACTTCAGTCATATTGGACTCTTTGTGACCCTGTAGACTGTGTGGTCTGGCAGGCTTCTCTATCAAGGAGAGGGTTTCTCCAGGTAAGAATGCTGGAGCGTATTGGCCAATACTTGTTGCTGTACCCTTCTAGAGCACTATATTTCCTGTTGCCCTAGCTGTCAACTCCGCTGAGTACCTGGTGCTGCCAGAACCCCTGCGACCCAAGCAGCTGCACCACCTCCACGCTTGGCCCTCACAGGGGCAAACCCAAATCCTCCAGGGCAGCCTCAGGAGCAAACCCCAGTGGATGACTCACATATAGAGGTGGAAATAAAACCATAATTGAAAACCAGGGGCAGTGTGGCTAAGGAAGAAGACCCAAAACCTTCCCACCAGCTGTACAAGCTGCAGATTAAATCCACATGATCAACTAGGCAGACTCTGTGTCTATGGAATATATAAAAGGACATTGAGAACTCCCACAAAAGAAAACACACTAGTTCTGATAGCTGTGGGCACTGGAGGCAAGAATACACAGGAGTAGGACCAGATTAGAATCTGAGCTGCCCCCAAAGCAGGTCCAGAGATCAGCACAGCGTTGGAGGGCATCCTAGGGAGGTAAGGTGTCCTGTGACTCCCAGAGAGGGAAAGGACTCTGACAGAAGTGACTCAAGAAAAACACTTATTATTCTTATGTTTCGACTTGTTCTACAGATTCTTTTGGATTTTTTTTTCTTTTTTCCCCCCTTTTTTCCCTCCCCTCTATTGTAGTTGTCAATTTTATTGGCTCTATGGAATCCAATTAAGCTTTTTTATTCTCAGTCACATTTTTTATTGTTATAAACCTCTGCCTCTATGTTGGACTTTGAAGTTCTGTGGAGTTTACCTTTTTTTTTCTTTTTAATTTTTTAAACCTATTATTATTTTTTCTACATTTATTCCTTTGTTTGCTTTTCCTACTGTTCTTTCCCCTTGCAGTTAATCTTTAATGTATATAAATATTCTTTATCTATCTCTATTTAACTTTTCATATCTATTCTTTCCTTCTTTTCTTTCTCTCCTTTCCTCTCAACATATTTGTTAGTTTTATTTTCATTGCTTTATTCCCCAATTGGCACCTTGCTTTAATTTTGTTTTCTAGTTCATGCTTTAGTTAGTTTTGCTCTGGTAGATATAATTTTTGGTTTCCTTCTGGGTCAATCTATTGTACTTTATTTTTGTTGGACTGTTTTGATTTTGCTTATGGGTGTATATATATGTGTGTGTGTATATTCACTCACACTTTTTTTGTTGTTATAAACCTCTGCCTCTACATTGGGCTTTTGCAATTCTGTGAAGTTTTCTTTTTTTCCCTTTTTTCTTTTCTCTTTTTTATAATTTTAATTTTTAATTCTTTTAAACCTATTTTTTTCTACATTTATTCCTTTGTTTGCCTCTCCTACTGTTCTTTTCCCCTTGCAGTTAACCTTGTAGTTAATCTTCATCTACCTCTGTTTAACTTTGCTTATCTATTCTTTCTTTCTTTCCTTTCCTCTCAATATATTTGTTAGTTTTGTTTTCATTGCTTTATTCCCCCTTGGCACCTTGCTTTAGTTTTGTTTTCTAGTTTGTACTTTAGTTAGTTTTGTTCTTAACTGGTGAATATAATTTTTGATTTCCTTTGTTCATT
The DNA here is from genome assembly GCF_000754665.1 of Bison bison bison. NCBI lineage: Eukaryota > Metazoa > Chordata > Mammalia > Artiodactyla > Bovidae > Bison > Bison bison. The sequence goes on along the minus strand of NW_011494835.1, from coordinate 7,602,990 downwards.
GGGTCAGTCTACTGTACTTTATTTTTGGTGGAGTTTTTACTTTGTTCATGGGTGCGTATGTATATGTGTCTATTCATTATTTTAATTATTATTTCATTATTTTGTAACTGCCATTTGTCTGGGGTTCATCTTTGGTTTCTCATTTTTGGATATTTAGTTTAATCTCACTGAATGCCATAACAAACCGCTTGTGGAATCTTTGTTCCTGACCAGAGATCAAGCCCTGAGTCTTTGGAGTGGGCGCACTGACTCAAAGACCCTAGACTACCAGAGAACTAACCCTGCTGCTGCTGCAGAGAACTAACCCTGCTGCTGCTGCTGCTGCATTGCTTCAGTTGTGTCCGACTCTGTGCGACCCCATAGACGGCAGCCCAGCAGGCTCCCGCATCCCCTAGGGTGTATCAAATAGTGAGAACTCACACAAAGGAAACCTCTTGAATACAAGACTCAATATCACCCAACCACCAGAAGCACCCTGTGTAGGAAGTCTCATCTACACAACAAACAAAACAAAAATACAAACCCAATCATCAGTAGACAGGAGTACCACCTCACTCAGCCTTGCCCATCAGAGGCAAAACAAACAAACAAACAAAAACTCAGCACAAATTTCACACTATATGAAGCTTACACAAACCACTGGACCAAACTTAGGAGGGTAGAAACCAAAAGGAAGAAAGAATTCAACGTTCTTCAAGGAAAGAATTCAACTTTCCTTGAAGCCTGGGAAAAGGAGACCTCAAACACAATAAGTTAAGAAAAATAATGAAAAGGCAGAGAAATAATACAAAATGAAGGAATAAACTAGAAAGACAGAAGTCCAAATAAATGAAGAGGAAATAGGCAAACTACCTGAAAAAGAATTCAGAATAATGATAGTAAAGATGATAAAAAACCTGGAAAATAAAATGGAGAAAATGCAAGAACCCGTTAATAAAGACCTAGAAGAATGAAAGAATAAACATACAGAGACAAACAACATAATTACTGAAAAAAATACTCTAGAAGGAGTCAATAACAGAATATCTGAAGCAGAAGACGAATCAGTGAGCTGGAAGATAAAGTGGTAGAAATAGCTTCTGAAGAGCAGAATAAAGTAAAAAGAATGAAGAGAATGGAGGATAGTCTCAGAGACCTCTGGGACAATATAAAACACACAAACATTCTTATTATAGGTGTCCCAGAAGAAGCGAAAAAGAAAGGGTATGAGAAAATTTTTGAAGATGTTATAGTTGAAAATTTCCCCAAGATGGAAAAAGAAATAGTTAATCAAGTCCAAGAGTCCCATACAGGATAAATCCAAGGAGAAACATGCCAAGACACACAGTAATCACATTAACAAAGACTAAACACAATGAATATATTAAACGAAGCCAGAGAGAAGCAACAAGTAACATACAAGGGAAATCCCATATGCTTAACAGCTGATCTTTCAGCAGAAACTCTACAGGCCAGAAGTGAATGGCAGGATATATTTAAAGTACTGAAAGGGAAAAATCTACAACCAAGATTACCATACCTGGCAAGGATCTCATTCAAAATTGATGGAGAAATCAAAAGCTTTTCAGACAAGCAAAAGTTAAAAGAATTCAGTACCACAAAACCAGCTTTACAACAAATGTTAAAGGAAGTTATATAGTCAAGAAATACAAGAGAAGAAAAAAGATCTACAAAATCAACCCCAAACAATTAAGAAAATGGCAATAGGAATATATATATCAATAATTACTTTAAATGTAAATGGATTAAATGCTCCAACCAAAAGACACAGACTGGCTGAATGGATACAAAAACAAGACCCATATATATGCTGTCTACAAGAAACCCACTTCAGACCTAAAGATGCATATAGACTGAAAGTGAGAGTGTGGAAATATATATTCCATGCAAATGGGAGGCAAAAGAAAGCAGGAGTAGCAATCTTCATATCAGACAAAATAGACCTTAAAATAAAGAAGATTACAAGAGATAAGGAAGGACACTACATAATGATCAAGGGGTCAATCCAAGAGGAAGACATAAAAATTGTAAACATCTATGCACCCAACATAGGAGCACCTCAATACATAAGACAAACACTAACAGACATAAAAGGAGAAGTTGACAATAACACAATAGTAGTAGGAGATTTTAACCAATGGGCAGATCATCAAAACAGAAAATTAATAAGGAAACACAAGTCTTAAATGATACATTAGATGAGATGGATCTCATTGATATCTTCAGGACATTCCATCTAAATGCAGAAGAATACACCTTCTTCTCAAGTGTACATGGAATATTCTCCAGATAGACCACATCCTGGGTCACAGATCAAACCTCAGTAAATTAAAAAAAATTGAAATCAAATCAAGCATCTCTTCTGACCACAATGCTATGAGACTAAATATCAATTACAAGAAGAAAACTAAGAAACACAGACACATGGAGATTAAACAACACGTTTCTAAATAACCAACAGGTTACTGAAGAAATCAAAAGGGAAATCAAAAAATTTCTAGAAACAAATGACAATGAAAACATGACAACTCAAAACCTATGGGATGCAGCAAAAGCATTTCTAAGAGTGAAGATTATAGCAATACAATACTACCTCGAGAAATAAGAAAACCATCGAATAGACAACCGAGCTTTACACCGAAAACAACTGGAAAAAGAACAATAGAAAAACCCCAAAATTAGTAGAAGGAAAGAAATGAAGATCGGAGCAGAAATAAATGAAAAAGAAATGAAAGAGCCAATAGTAAAGATTAATAAAACTAAAAGCTGGTTCTTTGAGAAGATAAACAAAATTGACAAACCTTTAGCCAGACTCATCAAGGAAAAAAGAGAGAAGAATCAAATAAACAATATTAGAAATGAAAAAGGAGTGGTCACAGCAGACAATGGAGAAATACAAAGGATTATAAGAGACTATTATGAAAAACTATATGGCAATAAAATAGATAACCTGGAAGAAATGGACAGATTCTTAGAAAAGTTCAATCTTCCAAGACTGAACCAGAAAGAAATAGAAATTATGAACAAGCACTGAAATTGAAGCTGTGATAAAAAAATTTCCCCCAAAACAAATGCCCAGGACCAGATGGCTTCATAGGAGAATTCTATCATTTAGAGAAAAGCTAATGCCTATCCTTCTAAAACTCTTTCAAAAAATTGCAGAGGAAGGAACACTTCCAAAATCATTCTACGAGGCCACCATCACCCTGATATCAAAACTAGACAAAGACAACACACAAAAAGAAAACTACAGGCCAATACCACTGATGAATATAGATGCAAAAATTCTCAACAAAATTTTAGCAAACAGAATTCAGCAACACATCAAAAAGCTCATACACCATGATCAAGTTGGGTTTATTCCAGGGATGCAAGGATTCTTCAATATACACAAATCAATCAATGTAATACACCATATTAACAAATTGAAAGATAAAAATCATATGATACTCTCAATAGATGCAGAAAAAGCCTTTGACAAAATTCAGCACCCATTTATGATTTAAACTCTTCAAAAATGAGCATAGAAGGAACCTACCTCAACATAGTGAAGGCCATATATGATAGCCTATGGCAAAGATTATTCTCAATAGTGAAAAACTGAAAGCATTCCCCCTAAGAGCAGGAACAAGACAAGGGTGTCCACTTTCACCACTCTTATTCAAAATAGTTCTGGAAGTCCTAGCTACAGCATTCAGAGAAGAAAAAGAAATAAAAGGAATCCAGATGGGAAAAGAAGTAAAGCTCTCACTGTTTGCAGATGATATGATACCTTACAAAGAAAACCCTAAAGATAGTATCAGAAAATTACCAGAGCTAATCAGTGAATTTAGCAAAGTTGCAGTATACAAAATCAATACACAGAAATCACTTGTATTTCTGTATACTAACAATGAAAAATCAGAAAGATAAAGTAAGGAATCAATCCCCTTCAACATTACAACAAAAAGAATTAAATATCTAGGAATAAACTTACCTAAGGAGACAGAAGAACTGTACCTGGAAAATTATAAGACACCAATGAAAGAAATCAGAGGTGACATAAACAAATAGATATTCCATGTTCCTGGGTAGGAAGAATCAATATTGTGAAAATGGCTATACTACCAAACACAGTCTACAGATTCAATGTGATTCCTATCAAATTACCAATGGCATTTTTCACAGAACCAGAACAAAAAATTCATATGGAAACACAAAGACCCTGAATAGCCAAAGCAGTCTTGAGAAAGAAGAATGGAGGTGGAGGAATCAACCTTCCTGACTTCAATTATACTACAAAGCTACAGTCATCAAGACAGTATAGTACTGGCACAAAAACAGAAATACAGACCAATGGAACAAGACAATGGAACAAAGCCCAGAAATAAACCAATGCACCTATGGGCACCTTATTTTTGACAAAGGAGGCAAGAATATACAATGGGGCAAAGACAGCCTCTTCAATAAATGGTGCTGGGAAAACTGGACAGCTACATGTACAAGAATGAAATTAGAACACTTCCTAACACCATACACAGAGATAAACTCAAAATGCATTAAAGACCTAAATGTAAGACCAGAAACTATAAAACTCTTAGAGGAAAGCATAGGCAGAACACTTGATGACATAAATTGAAGCAAGATCCTCTATGACCCACCTCCTCAGTTCAGTTCAGTTCAGTCGTGTCTGACTCTTTGTGACCCCATGAATCCAGCATGCCAGGCCTCCCTGTCCATCACCAACTCCTGGAGTTCACTCAGACTCATGTCCATCGAGTCAGTGATGCCATCAAGCCATCTCATCCTCTGTCGTCCCCTTTTCCTCCTGCCCCCAATCCCTCC
>NW_011494835.1:7591215-7598066 GCF_000754665.1 Bison bison bison | reverse complement strand
CTGCCCCCAATCCCTCCCAGCATCAGAATCTTTTCCAATGAGTCAACTGTTCGCATGAGGTGGCCAAAGTATTGGAGTTTCAGCTTCAGCATAAGTCCTTCTAATGAACACCCAGGACTGATCTCCTTTAGGATGGACTGGTTGGATCTCCTTGAAGTCCAAGGGACACTCAAGAGTCTTCTCCAACACCACAGTTCAAAAGCATCAACCACAGTTTAAAAGCATCAATTCTTCGGCGCTGAGCTCTCTTCACAGTCCAACTCTCACATCCATCCATTACCACTGGAAAAACCATAACCTTGACTAGACGGACCTTTGTTGGTAAAGTAATATCTCTACTTTTCAATATACTATTTAGGTTGATCATAACTTTCCTTCCAAGGAGTAAGCATCTTTTAATTTCATGGCTGCAATCACCATCTGCAGTGATTTTGGAGCCCCTCAAAATAAAGTCTGACACTGTTTCCACTGTTTCCTCGTCTATTTCCCATGAAGTGATGGGACCAGATGCCATGATCTTAGTTTTCTGAATGTTGAGCTTTAAGCCCTTTTTCACTCTCCTCTTTCACTTTTATCAAGAGGCTTTTTAGTTCCTCTTCACTTTCTGCCATAAGGGTGGTGTCATCTGAATATCTGAGATTATTGATATTTCTCCCGGCAATCTTAAAGAAAGGAAAAGCCAAAGAATGCTCAAACTACTACACAATTGCACTCATCTCACGCACTAGTAAAGTAATGCTGAAAATTCTCCAAGCCAGGCTTCAGCAATACGTGAACTGTGAACTTCCAGATGTTCAAGCTGGTTTTAGAAAAGGCAGAGGAACCAGATATCAAATTGCCAACATCCGCTGGATCATGAAAAAAGCAAGAGAGTTCCATAAAAACATCTATTTCTGCTTTATTGACTATGCCAAATCCTTTGACTGTGTGGATCACAATAAACTGTGGAAAATTCTTCAAGAGATGGGAATACCAGACCACCTGACTTGCCTCTTGAGAAACCTATATGCAGGTCAGGAAGCAACAGTTAGAACTGGACATGGAACAAGGGACTGGTTCCAAATAGGAAAAGGAGTTCGTCGAGGCTGTATATTGTCACCCCACTTATTTAACTTCTATGCAGAGTACATCATGAGAAATGCTGGACTGGAAGAAACACAAGCTGGAAGCAAGATTGCTGGGAGAAATATCAATAACCTCAGACCCACCTCCTAGAGTAATGGAAATAAAAACAAAAGTAAACAAGTGGGACCTGATTAAACTTAAAAGCTTTTGCACAGCAAAGGGAACTATAAGCAAAGGAAAAGAAAACCCTCAGAATGGGAGAAGATAATAGCAAATGAATCTACTGACAAAGGATTAATTTCCAAAATATACAAGCATGTCATACAACTCAATACCAGAAAAACAAACAACCCAATCAAAAAGTGGGGAAAAGACCTAAACAGACATTTCTCCAAAGAAGACATACGGATGGCTAACAAACACATGAGAAGATGCTCAACATCGCTCATTATTAGAGAAATGAAAATGAAAAGGACAATGAGATATCACCTCCTACTGGTCAGAATGGCCATCATCAAAGTCTGTAAACAGTAAATACTGGAGAAGGTGTCGAGAAAAGGGAACACTCTTACACTTTTGATGAGAATGTAAATTGGTACAGCCACTATGAAAGATGGTATTGAGATTTCTTAAAAAACTAGGAATAAAACCACCATATGACCCAGCAATCCCACTACCTAGGCATATACATTGAGGAAACCAAAATTGAAAAAGGCACATGTATCCCATTGTTCCTTGCAGCACTATTTACAATAGCTAAAACATGGAAGCAACCTAGATGTCCATCAACAGATGAATGGATAAAGAAATCATGGTACATATACACAATGGAATATTACTCAGCCATAAAAAGGAACACATTTGAGTCAGTTATAATGAGGTAGATGAATCTAGAACCTATTATACAGAGTGAAATGAGTCAGAAAGGGAAAGATAAATATCATATTCTAACACATATATACAGAATCTAGAAAAATGGTACTGAAGAATTTATTTACAGGGCAACAATGGAGAAATAGAGAATAGATTTATGGACATGGGGAGAGGGGAAGAGAGGGTGAGATGTATGGAAATAGTAACATGGAAATTTACACTACCATATGTAAAATTGATAGCCAATGGGAATTTGCTGTATGGCTCAGGAAACTCAAACAGGGGCTCTGTATCAACCTAGAGGGGTGGGATGGGGATGGAGATGGGAGGGAGATTGAAAAGGGAGGGGGTATATGTATACCTATGGCTGATTCATGTTGAGGTTTGACAAAAAACAACAACATTCTGTAAAGAATTATCTTTCATTAAAAAATAAATTGATTTTTAAAAAGTTAATAAAGAAATGAAAAAAAAATTGGGGGGGGGGAGACTAAATGATAATAGCTGTAATTAACCATAGTTAAGGACCTTTAGTTCCTCTTCAAGGGCTACAGATAATATTCTGAGCCATATCCTGTGAGCTGTCTTACAGATACTGAAATCCCCATCAGGTAGAAGTTAACTACTGTTGACAGACTGTGGCCATGACATAAGCTGTCACAATTCCAAGAACTGGCCTTAAGGAAATGGGAACAAACCAACCTGAAACTGAAGATTAGCTCTACTTAAGACAATCAAGATGACACTGGTCAGACCACTTCTGACCAATTTCAAGATGATTGTTGGAGATCTAGACCCACAAGTATGACCTAAGGCTAAATCTCAAAATCACCTTAAGAAAATTTTATTTTGTACTTTTACGCAGTAAAAATTTTCAATCCTTCCTTTATGGTGTTTTACAAACCAATATGAAATAAAAGTCTTTCATATTATTAAAAGAAAAAGATGAATGTCAGAGCTGACAGTGCTGTTTCCGAATATAGCCCCCTCCCTTCATCTATAAAAGCTCTTGCCAACTGATTATCAATGGCCTGGGGTGGGAGGAGTTGGCCTTTGGACAGGAGTTCCCACCCCTCCCCACCCCGCCACCGGTTGCCAGCATCCAAAATAAAGCAAACTTTCCTTTCCACTAACCTTGCCTGTTTGTTCGCTTTGGAGCAGCAAGCAGCCAGACCTCACTTTTGGTTATAGTGCTATGTATTTGGCTTATTTATTAGGTAAAAGAGAAACACCCTGTCTTCAATCTAATCAGAGAAATAGGACTGACATATGAAACCTACAGAAATATGTATCCATAAATATAATAACTTTAAACCTGGCTTGAAGGGGAGGAATCATACTGATGAATTGGAAAAGTGGTGGGTGAAATAAGACAGATTCCTGGAAATTAACTTGAAACTATAAAGGACAGTATTAGTTGGGAGAGCTGGAACACAGTAGAAAAAGGGTGTAGTTTGTTCAGTAAACCTAGTAACTTAAGTTTCAGGTTTAACAAACATCTTGTTTGTTGATTTTAATTATTTTCACCAGTGTTCCTAATGTCATTTGTTAAGTGGCTTAGAAGTTCAACGACCCATGTTGTTAAGAGACTTTTGTTTTCCCATAAGGGTTTTATAGAGCAAACAGGCCTGAGGTCATGGGTCGTGATTTTATAAAGATAGTTTAATTTATGCCAGTGAGAAGATACTAAAGTAGTAATAACCAAATGACAGAGCATTTGCTGGTGGTGAAAGCAGTTTTGAGTGAAATGGTGATTTTGTCTTCGGGCAGTAAATCTGGCTAGCAAGATGCAGATGTATGGCTGTCTCTGATTCTCTTCCCAAGAGGAGATTGGGACACTCCTCAGCAGGAGTGGCAGCATTCTCCCAGCCCCAGAGCACTGTTGCTCTGCATTGCTGCAGTTTTTCTCATAATCTTACAGTCAAGACTGTTTAATAAAAAGAAAGATATTTCTAATCTGAGATGGTTTGGGCTAAGACAGAACAGTTACTTTTGGAGGTATTTTCAAAATGCATATTAACTATTGCATTTTTTTCTTGATTGAGGGGAGGGGTGGTGGTGGGATGGAATAAATGGAAGTCGGTAAAAATTACAGAGAAAATTAGCTATTTATGTATTTTTGGAGATGATTACTCTTACACTTTAAATAAGTTTATGTGATTCATCTTTTTAAAGTATATTTTTGAATACAGATTAATATACTCACATTGCATGAAGTAAACATCTGGCCCATGATAATCCTACTAATTTTAAAGTCCTAAAAAAACAGGATGTTTTTTCATCTAGGGATAAGGTAGTTCTGAGAAAAGAGGCATAAAATTAAACTCATAGGTGGGGCTTCTCTGGTAGTCCAGTGGTTAAGTCTCTGTACTCCCAATACAGAGGGCACAGTCAGGGAACTAAGATCCCGAATGCTGCAGAGTGCAGCCAAGAAAACCCACAAAAACCTCCTAGGTGACTGCACACTGTGATGCCAGTTAGTCCTAATTTATAGTCGGAGATATACAGGGCCTGTCAGAAATGCATTGCTGATCTCAGCAAAGCCCATATCCTTGCTGATCAGTACATACATTTATGAAACTCAAATTAGAATTCACAGTTCAGACAAGTCAGTTGGCTTTTGGGAAATCAAAAGAAAGTTGGGTTATTTTGTTTAGAGTAAGGAGGGCTTAAATTATTCAAGATATTTTGTTCAAAAAAATGATTGAAATCTCTGACTCAAGCTAGCTTCCTAAGATCATTATGACTTTAATTAGATTTCCAGGGGCAGGACCGGCTCTGGAGTTGGTTGATTTAGTGGTTCAGTGATGTCAGTAAGAACCCTCACTTTATTTTTTTCTCTGCTTTACTGTCACTATGGAATTCATCAAAGGCTTTTTTTCCTTTTGATTACAGTCCTTGATTGGTACTATATGCTTCCTTGTTTGTATGAAATTGAAAGATGGGGAGAGGGAAGACAGAAGGAGAGAGAAGAAACTGGTTTGAATTTTCTGACTAGATTTGCAGTTCAAGAAAAGAAAAAAAACATCAAGGACTTCCCTGGAGATCCAGTGGCTGAGACTTCACCTGCCTGTGTAAGGGGTGAAGATTTGATCCTTGGCCAAGGAGCTAAGATCCCATGTGTTTCAAGGCCAAAAAAACCAAAACATAGAACAGAAGCAATATTATAACAAATTCAATAAAAACTTTAAAAATTGTCCACATAAAAAAAAATCTTAAAAAAAAAAAAAAAGGAAAAAAAGTTATATCACCCAGGATGAGGGGTTCTGGAAAACAAAGAAATAAAGCCAGGTATAACCCAGTTAAACTCATGGGAGATTGTAAACTAATTAGGCCAACTCAAATCACATGCTCATCTCTAGGAAAATAATTGCAAGGGAATATATTTAAAAGTGCTGTTTGGCTTAATTACATCATGTGGGAGAAGAATAATATTGGGGAATCAAACAGTATCACAATAAACCTGGGTAAATGCTCTTTACTCTCTACTCTAGATATACATTTACTTAAAGAAAATTAATGGCTCAAAGTCAAAACAATACCTCCCGTGAAGAGACATGGAAAAATATTGACACCTACTTTATGATTTCCCTGTTCCATTTGTGTGTGTTTCATGCATGTATCAGTCACCACATGCTTCTCTGTGTCAGCCAATAGGTTAAGTGTGCTATGTCAGTGTCATTGGTTCAACTGTTATGAGTTAGATTTTCTCCATTCCAGGATTTTAGATCAAATTGTTAAATTGCTAATGTTTGTGTTGAAGGATTACAAAGAGGATTGCATGAGGAAATATTAATGGATCAGTATAAATATATTATGGCTAATGAGAAAAAAGATGTGTCTATTTTGGTGAATATCACCTTACACAAATAAAGGACTGCTTGAAATGTACTTTATTTTGTATTGCAAAGGTTATAGAATTACTTGGGATTGTTTGATTGCAGCATCTCACTTGACCTGGCTTTTGGCCAGAGATGTATCATGGAATTCCAAAGCAGAGTCAAATCAGCTTCAGGCAGGAACTGAAACTAGGCAGTAGGCCTCTATGGGAATGTCTCCATTTCTCTTCTTTCTGTGCATCTTCATTCCTCTTGCTGCAGATGGGCCTTCTTTTGATCTCTGTTCGTTTGGTTGAAATTATGATTACTATTTCCCCAGGTCACATATTCCTAAGCCAGACTCCTAGGAAGAGGCTGAATCAAAACACTTTATTTGGTCTAGATTCTAATTTTCCAGGGAGTTTAATGACCATACCTGGTCCCATCAACAAAGATGACTCCTAGCTTCTCATAAATTTAAGGAAGAGGCAGAATCTATGAAGAGATGAGCTAGATAGATTACCTTATAGGTTTTCAATCTTTTACGTTCATCTGTGGTAAATTGCTCAGGAAATTGTCATTCCTATAGTTACATGTGGATAGGATTTCCCTATCCATCACAAAATCAATGACTTTTTCTATGTAGGGGTAAAGTACTGGACTAAGAATCAGGAGACCTTGGATCGAGAGCAGACTCAGCCATTTAATCTTGAGAGTGAATGGTCATCCATGTGCCTAGATTTCATCATCTTAAAAGTGAAAGACTTGAACTAGATCTTGTCTTTTATAAATTCCTTCCAGTTCAAAAGTCGTGAAACTTAAGAAACTATGTTGGAAGAAGAAATGTTTCATTTGGTAGGACCCACAAAGTGAAACCCCGAATTCTTGGGTTGATACTGTAAGAATCCTCTCTTTCTGATCTTTTGTTATTTCAACCGTTTGAAGCTGGAAAGAACATTTACATATTCTAATATAGTTAACTGTGAAGAAAGCTGAGTGCTGAAGAATTGATGCTTTTGAACTATGGTGTTGGAGAAGACTCTTGAGAGTCGCTTGGACTGCAGGGAGATCCAACCAGTCCATTCTAAAGGAGAT
>NW_011494835.1:7589610-7591115 GCF_000754665.1 Bison bison bison | reverse complement strand
GTCCTAGGTATTCATTGGAAGGACTGATGCTAAAGCTGAAACTCCAATACTTTGGCCACCTCACGCGAAGAGTTGACTCATTGGAAAAGACTCTGATGCTGGGAGGGATTAGGGGCAGGAGGAGAAGGGGACGACAGGATGAGATGGCTGGATGGCATCACTGACTCTATGGAGATGAGTTTGAGTGAACTCTGGGAGTTGGTGATGGACAGGGAGGCCTGGCGTGCTGGATTCATGGGGTCTCAAAGAGTTGGACATGACTGAGTGACTGAATTGAACTGAATATAGTTAACATACCCAACTATGGAGGTTTATTCATTTTAATTTTTCTGCTCTTGGCATATTTTTGACATTTATATTTCATTCCTTTTATAATTTTATTTTGAAATCCCCAAATGTATACCACTGGTGTCCCTAATTAGAAATCTTATTTTTATTCTCCTTGTGTTTTCTTCATTGTTTTCTATTATGGAGTTAGTTTCATTTGTGTCTTAGCTGTAGCATATAAATTGATTCTTAGGACTGGTTTCTGAACCCCACGCCTGCGTGGAGCTCATAAACCAGTCCTAAGTAATCAATTTAGAAATCTCAGAATGGGGATTGCATCTAATAGGGACCACCTATGCAAGATCTAGGTTAATCAGTAAGGGTCATTATAAAACAAAAATTTCGAGATGGCGGAAGAATAGGACGGGGAGACCACTTTCTCTCCTACAAATTCATTAAAAGAACATTTGAATGCTGAGCAAATTCCACAAAACAACTGAATGATGGCAGAGGATATCAGGAACCCAGAAAGGCAGCCCATTGTCTTTGAAAGGAGGTAGGACAAAATATAAAAGATAAAAAGAGAGACAAAAGAGGTAGGGATGGAGATCCATTCCGGGAAGGGAGTCTTAAAAAAGAGAGAAGTTTCCAAGCACCAGGAAACACTCTCTCCGGTGGGTCTGTGGTGAGCCTTGGAATCTCAGAGGGCAAAATAACCAGGAGGAAAAATAAATAAAAAATTAAACCCCACAGATTACGTGCCTAACAGTAACTCCCAGTGGAGCAGCAGCCCAGACGCTCGCATCCCCCACTAGCAAGCGGGGGCTGGACAGGGAGGGGTGGGTTGCACTGCTTAGGGTAAGGACTGGGCCTGAATGCCCCGAGGGCAATCTGAGGGAACTAGCTTGAGATAGCAACCCAATCTGTGGGATAGCTAACCCAGGAAAAGCCCTAACCTAAGACACTGCCAGGCCAGCTCACAGAACAAAGAACTGAGCAGAGCTAGCCAGCTGCAGACTGGCCCATCCCCCTTCAGAGACAGGCAGGTGACAGCAGCCAGAGCCGGAAGGGGGCAATCGTGGCCCCAGAGAGGCATCCTATACCAAACTGCAAGCAGACTTCATTGCTAACCAAGACTTCTTGTGATTCTGGACAGTCGACATCTGCTGGGAGGGTTGCAACCAGAGATCAGCTCCCCAGAAGAGACACACCCACACCTGAGAAGGCACACCCTTTGT
>NW_011494835.1:7546143-7589399 GCF_000754665.1 Bison bison bison | reverse complement strand
GGTGTAGATGTGGGGAGTGCATGCAACCCAGGGCCCGCATCAGACAGTTCCTGGCAGAGCAACCTAGAGCCTGAGCAGTGTAGACTGGGAAAGCACACACGCTGTGAGCGGGGGCAAACCCAGTGTGGATGAATCACTGTGAGCACACGCCAGTGATATTTGTTTGCAGTGTTCCTCTTTCCCCTCAGCACGACTGAACAAGTGAGCCTAAAAAATGTGAGCACCATCACCCCTCTTGTGTCAGGGCATCTGGTCCTATCTCTTCATGGCAAATCGATGGTGAAAAAATAGAAACAGTGGTAAATTTTACGTTCCCGGTCTCCAAAATCACTGTGGATGGTGACTGCACCTTATCTTTGACAAAGGAGGCAAGAATATACAACGGATTAAAGACAATCTCTTAACAAGTGGTGCTGGGAAAACTGGTCAACCACTTGGAAAAGAAGGAAACTAGAACACTTTCTAACACCATACACAAAAATAAACTCAAAATGGATTAAAGATCTAAACGTAAGACCAGCAACTATAAAACTCCTAGAGGAGAACATAGGCAAAACACTCTCCAACATACATCACAGCAGGATCCTCTATGACCCACCTCCCAGAATATTGGAAATAAAAGCAAAAATAAACAAATGGGACCTAATTAAACTTAAAAGCTTCTGCACAACAAAGGAAACTATTAGCAAGGTGAAAAGGCAGCTTTCAGAATGGGAGAAAATAATAGCAACTGAAGCAACTGACAAACAACTAATCTCAAAAATATACAAGCAACACCTACAGCTCAACTCCAGAAAAATAAATGACCCAATCAAAAAATGGGCCAAAGAACTAAATAGACATTTCTCCAAAGAAGATATACAGATGGCTAACATCCCTTCATTCTTTCTGGAGTTATTCCTCCACTGATCTCCAGTAGCATATTGGGCACCTACTGACCTGGGGAGTTCCTCTTTCAGTATCCTATCATTTTGCCTTTTCATACTGTTCATGGGGTTCTCAAGGCAAGAATACTGAAGTGGTTTGCCATTCCCTTCTCCAGTGGACCACATTCTGTCAGACCTCTCTCCACCATGACCCACCTGTCTTGGGTTGCCCCACGAGCATGGCTTAGTTTCATTGAGTTAGACAAGGCTGTGGTCCTAGTGTGATTAGATTGACTAGTTTCTCTGAGTATGGTTTCAGTGTGTCTGCCCTCTGATGCCCTCTTGCAACACCTACCGTCTTATTTGGGTTTCTCTTACCTTGGAAGTGGGGTATCTCTTCACGGCTGCTCCAGCAAAGCGCAGCCGCTGCTCCTTACCTTGGATGAGGGGTATTTCCTCACCGCCTCCCCTCCTGACCTTGAACGTGGAATAGCTCCTCTAGGCCCTCCTGCACCCGTGCAGCCACTGCTCCCTGGACATCAGATCATGAACTCCTTATTGCCAAATTCAGATGTAAATTGAAGAAAGTAGGGAAAACCACTAGACCATTCAGGTATGACCTAAATAAAATTCCTTATGATTATACAGTGGAAGTGAGAAATAGATTTAAGGGACTAGATCTGATAGATACAGTGCCTGATGAACTATGGACTGAAGTTCGTGACATTCTACAGGAGACAGGGAGCAAGACCATCCCCAAGGAAAAGAAATGCAAAAAAGCAAAATGGCTGTCTGGGGAGGCCTTACAAATAGCTGTGAAAAGAAGAGAAGCAAAAAGCAAAGGAGAAAAGGAAAGATACAAGCATCTGAATGCAGAGTTGCAAAGAATAGCAAGAAGAGATAAGAAAGCCTTCCTCAGTGATCAATGCAAAGAAATAGAGGAAAACAATAGAATGGGAAAGACTAGAGATCTCTTCAAGAAAATTAGAGATACCAAGGGAACATTTCATGCAAAGATGGGCTCAATAAAGGACAGAAATGGTAGGGACCTAACAGAAGCAGAAGATATTAAGAAGAGGTGGCAAGAATACACAGAAGAACTGTACAAAAAAGATCTTCACGACCAAGTTAATCACGATGGTGTGATCACTAACCTGGAGCCAGACATCCTGGAATGTGAAGTCAAGTCAAGGCCTTAGAAAGCATCACAAGGAACAAAGCTAGTGGAGGTGATGGAATTTCAGTTGAGCTATTTCAAATCCTGAAAGATGATGCTGTGAAAGCGCTACACTCAATATGCCAGCAAATTTGGAAAACTCAGCTGTGGCCACAGGACTGGAAAAAGTCAGTTTTCATTCCAATCCCAAAGAAAGGCAATGTCAAAGAATGCTCAGACTACCGCACAATTGCACTCATCTCACACGCTAGTAAAGTAATGCTCAAAATTCTCCAAGCCAGGCTTCAGCAATACATGAACCATGAACTTCCAGATGTTCAAGCTGGTTTTAAAAGAGGTAGAGGAACCAGAGATCATATTGCCAACATCCGCTGGATCATCAAAAAAGCAAGAGAGTTCCAGAAAAACATCTATTTCTGCTTTATTAACTACGCCAAAGCCTTTGACTGTGTGGATCACAATAAACTGTGGAAAATTCTTCAAGAGATGGGAATACCAGACCACCTGACCTGCCTCTTGAGAAATTTGTATGCAGGTCAGGAAGCAACAGTTAGAACTGGACATGGAACAACAGACTGGTTCCAAATAGGAAAGGCAGTACGTCAAGGCTGTGTATTGTCACCCTGCCTATTTAACTTATATGCAGAGTACATCATGAGAAACGCTGGACTGGAAGAAACACAAGCTGGAATCAAGATTGCCGGGAGAAATATCAATCACCTCAGATATGCAGATGACACCACCCTTATGGCAGAAAATGAATAGAAACTAAAAAGCCTCTTGATGAAAGTAAAAGTGGAGAGAGAGTGAAAAAGTTGGCTTAAAGCTCAACATTCAGAAAACGAAAATCATGGCATCCGGTCCCATCACTTCATGGGAAATAGATGGGGAAACAGTGGAAACAGTGTCAGACTTTCTGGGCTCCAAAATCACTGCAGTTGGTGACTGCGGCCATGAAATTAAAAGACGCTTACTCCTTGGAAGGAAAGTTATGACCAACCTAGATAGCATATTCAAAAGCAGAGACATTACTTTGCCAACACAGGTCCATCTAGTGAAGGCTATGGTTTTTCCCGTGGTCACGTATGGATGTGAGAGTTGGACTGTGAAGAAGGCTGAGCGCCAAAGAATTAATGCTTTTGAACCGTGGTGCTGGAGAAGAGTTTTGAGAGTCCCTTGGACTGCAAGGAGATCCAACCAGTCCATTCTGAAGGAGATCAGCCCTGGGATTTCTTTGGAAGGAGTGATGCTGAAGCTGAAACTCCAGTACTTTGGCCACCTCATGCGAAGAGTTGACTCATTGGAAAAGACTCTGATGCTGGGAGGGATTGGGGGCAGGAGGAGAAGGAAACGACAGAGGATGAGATGGCTGGATGGCATCACTGACTCGATGGACATGAGTCTGAGTGAACTCCGGGAGATGGTGATGGACAGCGAGGCCTGGAGTGCTGCGATTCATGGGGTCGCAAAGAGTCGGACATGACTGAGCTACTGCCGGAGCCAGCCGGCAAAGTCGATCAGGTCCCGAGAACGTGCACGGCGGGGCTAAGAAAGAAACTAAAGCAAGAGACTACAAAGATGGGGTCGAGAGGTTCAGACACGTCACCACGAAGGGACGCAGTCTGACACCAACTTTATTCAACATCTCATATTTATACAGAAAAGCGTGAGAGAGACAAAACAGTTGACATTTTTTCTTGGTTAGCCTATACATCTTACAAACAGTCACAAGAAATCTTGAGAGCATGGGAATGGCTCCCTGTTATTATTTCTTACACCAGATAACATTTTTCTGTGCGTGAGAAGTTTGCACAGAACTCCAGGTGCCTGCAGTAAATAAGCGCCTAATCTCTGGGGTGGCGGGACAGAGAGCTATGTTTGCAAGCAAACCCTCAAGGACTGAGGCAGCTCCCAGAGCTGTGTCCTTCAGACAAAGGACCCCGTTCTCACGGGCAGCTCCCCGCAAGCTACTGAACTGAACTGAACCGAACTGCACAACAAAGGAAACTGTAAGCAAGGTGAAAAGACAGCTTTCAGAATGGGAGAAAATAATAGCAAATGAAGCAACTGACAAAGAATTAATCTCAAAAATATACAAGCAACCCCTGCAGTTCAATTCTAGAAAAATAAACAACCCAATCAAAAAGTGGGCCAAAGAACTAAATAGATATTCCTCCAAAGAAAACATACAGATGGCTAACAAACTCATGAAAAGATGGTCAACATCACTCATTATCAGAGGAATGCAAATCAAAACCACAATGAGGTACTATTTCACGCCAGTAAGAATGATTGCTATCTAAAAGTCTGCAAACAATAAATGCTGGAGTCGGTGTGGAGAAAAGGGAACTCTCTTACCCTGTTGGTGGGAATGCAAACTAGTCCAGCCACTATGGAGAACAGTGTGGAGATTCCTTAAAAGTCTGGAAATAGAATTGCCACATGACCCAGCAATCCCACTGCTGGGCATACACACCGAGGAAACCAGAATTGAACAGACACATGTACTCCAATGTCCATCGCAGCACTGTTTATAATAGCCAGGACATGGAAGCAACCTAGATGTCCATCAGCAGATGAATGGATAAGAAAGCTGTGGTACATATACATAATGGAGTATTACTCAGCCATTAAAAAGAATACATTTGAATCAGTTCTAATGAGGTGGATGAAACTGGAGCCTATTATACAGAGTGAAGTAAGCCAGAAAGAAAAATAGCAATCCAGTATACAAACGCATATATATGGAATTTAGAAAGATGGTAACGATAACCCTGTATACGAGTCAGCAAAAGAGACACAGATGTATAGAACAGTCTTTTAGACTCTGTAGGAGAGGATGAGGGCAGAATGATATGGGAGAATGGCACTGAAATATGTAAATTATCGTATGTGAAATGAATACAGAGTGCTCGGGGCTGGTGCACTGGGATGACCCAGAGGGATGGGATGGGGAGGGAGGTGGTAGGGGGGTTCATGATGGGGAACACATGTACACCCATGGTGGATTCATGTCAATGTATGGCAAAACCAATAAGATATTGTAAAGTAAAAAAAAATTAAATAAATAAAACAGAAATTTCATACCTAATCTACTTTGTATAGATTATTATAGAACTCTCAATGGTTCCAAAGAACACTATGATCACATGGTAATTACTGCTTTAGCAATATTCTCTCAGTCTTGAGACTTGGTTGGAAGCTTGAAAACATGTACATTGTGGTATGTTCTCTGTAGCTCAGTCATATCCAGCTCTTTGTGACTTCATGGACTATAGCCTGCCAGGCTCCTCTGTCTGTGGGATTCTCCAGGAAATAATACTGGAGTGGGTAGCCATTGCCTTCTCCGGGATCTTCTGACCAGGGATCAAACCTGTGTCTCTTGTGTCTCCTGTGTTGGCAAGTGGATTCCTTACTACTGTGTTACCTGGGAAGCCCAACTTATACATACATAAATGTTAATATTAGAGTCACAAAATTTCTAGTAATGCCATTGATTCTTTTTTTTTAAATCTCTTTATTTAAAAGAAAAATTTTTAAGGTAACAGAAAAGTACCAAGGCCATAAAGGCTTCCCAGGTGATACTAGTGGTAAAGAACATGCCTGCCAATGCAGGAGACATAAGAGACACACGTTTGACCTCTGGGTCTAGAAGATCCCCTGAAAGAGTGCTTGGCAACTGACTCCAGTATTCTTTCCTGGAGAATCCCTATGGACAGAGGAGCCTGGTGGTCTACAGTCCACGGGGTCGCAAAAAGTCAGACATGATTTAAAAGACTTAGAATGCATGCACCAAGGCCATAACAGTCAAAGAGAGATAGAGGGCTTAAAAGACTAAAGAGACATAATAACTACATGCGACTTGTGATTGCGAAATGGATCTGTCAGGGGAGTGTGTAATTTCCTCAGTTCTGTCTCATCACAGATTAAAATGTGAAGTGATGGATGTTAAAGCCCTCAGACAGACCTTGTCTCAGGTCTTGGACAGATCAGTGTTATAGCTTGTGTTACAGCTCAGTTTTATGTAGAAAATAAAGGAAAATACATCCTAGAGGCATGAGGGCATGCCGACCCAAAAGACATAAGGAGAGAGTTAGAAAGAGAGGGAGAAAGAGAGAGCGAGTGACAGAGAGACAAAGAGAGTGCACATGCGTGAGAGAGACACCCCAGCTCTTTGGCTACTCTTTTTATATGTTTTTTCCCTCCCCCTGGGCCTGTACTATGTAAATTGCGCTAGCCAGGAGTGCTGTTTGTTGTACCTAAGGTCCTCACTATGGTCCTCGGACCTTCCTTTGTTCTATTTTTGCGGGCTTTTCCCTTCCTTGTCTTTCAGCCACCACCATTCAGGACTCCCTTTTCCTATTCTAACTACCTAACATATCCTTTTGGTCTGAGGACATTACTGGGACAGTTAAGAAATTCAAATGGGGTCTGAGGATTAAATGATCAAAGAATATCAATACTAATTTTCTGATTTTGATATTCTTACTGTAAGAATATCTTTGTACAAAATACGCATTAAAGTATTTGGGGGTTGTGAGATATTGTCAGCTTATTCTCAAATAGTTCAAAAGACATATTCTTTGTTCTGCACTTGCTACTTTTTTTGTAAGTTGGGATTGTTTCAAAAAAAAAAAATTAAGTATAAATAAGTCCATATTCTAGTTTTAACCACTTCCTAATAAAGCCCTTTGCTGCTGCTGCTGCTAAGTCACTTCATTTGTGTCCAACTCTGTGCGACCCCACAGACGGCAGCCCACCAGGCTCCCCCATCCCTAGGATTCTCCAGGCAAGAACACTGGAGTGGGTTGCCATTTCCTTCTCCAATGCATGAAAGTGAAAAGTGAAAGTGAAAGTGAAGTCATGTCTGACTCTTCGTGACCCCATGGACTGCAGCCTACCAGGCTCCTCCATCCATGGGATTTTCCAGGCAAGAGTACTGGAGTGGGGTGCCATTGCCTTCTCCGAATAATGCCCTTTATGACATGTTTTTCCCTATGAGTGCAAATTCCAGTCCAGGATCATATATTGAATTTAGTTGTCATATCTCATTTGTCTCCTTTAATTGTGAACAATTTCTTAGGCTTTATTTATCTTTCATGACAGTAACTTTTTGAAGAACAATGTGACATTAATTCTTGTCTTACATTCTCTTTAAATATTGAATTTAAGCCCAACAAATTATATTCATTCATGTTTTTAAAAAACTAAGACTATTTTGATGATTCAGTGAAAACACACAAGTCATTTTCTTGGGCTACCTTTACTTTCTAATAACCTTCAGTTGCAGTTGAATCCTATTAAAGACAAAATTATTCATGACACTAAAGATGGTAAGGAACACTATTGAAGAGGGACTACTGAAATGAACCAACCTAGACAGCATATTCAAAAGTGGAGACATTACTTTGTCAACAAAGGTCCGTCTAGTCATGGCTATGGTTTTTCCAGTGGTCATGTATGGATGTGAGAGTTGGACTTTAAAGAAAGCTGAGTGCCAAAGAATTGATGCTTTTGAACTGTGGTGTTGGAGAAGACTCTTGAGAGTCCCTTGGACTGCAAGGAGATCCAACCAGTCCATCGTAAAGGAGACCAGTCCTGAATATTCATTGGAAGGACTGATGCTGAAGCTGAAACTCCAATACTTTGGCCACCTGATGTGAAGAGCTGATTCATTTGAAAAACCCTGATGCTGGGAAAGATTGAGGGCGGGAGAAGAAGGGGATGACGGAGGATGAAATGGTTGGATGGCATCACCGACTCAATGGACATGGGTTTGGGTGGACTTTGGGAGTTGGTGATGGACAGGGAGGCCTGGCGTGCTGCGGTTCATGGGGTTGCAAAGAGTCGGACATGACTGAGTGACTGAACTAAACTGAACTGAACTGTAATGAAGGTTTTGCAGTATGGGAGAGATATCTGGCTTGACTGTGAATGTAATGAGGACATGTGGAGTTTTATACTAAGGAGCAGGTTGGGAGTCAATGGAAGTTTGCTAAGAGGAATCATTCAGAATAGGATTATTTTTGCTACACCAATTCAATAAATTCTTGCTGAAGTCATGCTAGGATGGTAAGATATAAAGGGTGAGGGTTGAGGACTTGGATTAGATACTGAGAATGGAGAAGTTTTGCTAAACTCACCCAACAGGATTGTTGAGTAATACTGATTAATGATCCAGCAGGACTAAGCAGGCTAAGGACAGAATCCAAGGTCAAGGCCTAGTCAGAAGAGGGCTCAGAACAGCCTGGCTCAAGTTCAGTCAAGGAGACCATCTTTTTCACTCCTTGGTAAGGAAGCATAACTTTTTGCTTCTGATGCAGTTTCTTTAGATGTATTTATATACATCCACTTAGGCAAAAAAAAAGAAAAAAGAAAAAAATATATATTTATAACAGGAAGAAAAAGTGTTATTTTGTTGTTATATACTGTGTTTCAAAGTTCATTTTATTTGCTGTAAATATTGCTACCCCAGTTTTCTTATTGTTTCCATTTATATAAATATCTTTTTTCCATCTCCTCACTTAAAGTCTCTATGTGTCTTTTGCTCAGGAGTGAGTTTCTTTTAAGTAGCATATAGATGGGTCTTCTTTTTTTAATCCAATCAGCCACCCTATATGTTTTGATTGTTGCTGGTTTTCTGATGTTTTTATAGTTCTTCATTTCTTCCCTTGTAGGTTGCTGATTTTCTTTAGTAATGTTAGTAAGAACCCTGATATGCTTGTGTTCCTTTCTCTCTACTTTTTGTGTATCTGTTTTAAGTTTTGATTTGTGGTTCCCATGGGTTTTTTTACCTATAACTTTATCTACTTGTTCTAATCTGGTAGTCATTTAAGGTCAAATATATTCTAAAAGATCTGCATTTTTTTTACTCCTCTCCGCCAAGTTTTGTGTTTTTGATGTCATATCCATGTCTTCATGTTTATCCCTTCACTGTTGATTATAGTTACAGTTGATTTTTATTGTTTTTATCATTTAATCTTTTTAGTTAATTTAAATTGTTGATCTCTAGCCTTTACTATATATTTGCTTTTACTAGTGGTATTTTTTTCCTTTCCTAGAGATTCTTAGCGCTTGCTGTAGCTTTTTCTTTTCCACTTAGAGAAGATCTTTTAACATTTCTTTTAGGATAGGTTTAGTACTGATGAACTCTTAGCTTTTGCTTATCTGGAAAGTTCTTTATCCAAATGATAATCTTGCTTGGTAGAGCATCGTATGCTATATGTTTTTCCCTTTAGCACTTTCAACATATCATGCTGCTGCTGCTAAGTTGCTTCAGTTGTGTCCAACTCTGTGCGACCCCATAGATGGCAGCCCACCAGGCTCCCCCGTCCCTGGGATTCTCCAGGCAAGAACACTGGAGTGGGTTGCCATTTCCTTCTCCAATCCATGAAAGGGAAAAGGGAAAGTGAAGTCGCTCAGTTGTGTCCAACTCTTAGTGACCCTATGGACTGCAGCCTACTAGACTCCTCTGTCCATGGGATTTTCCAGGCAAGAGTACTGGAGTGGGGTGCCAGTGCCTTCTCCGTCAACATATCATGCAACACTTTAAATATATCATTCTATTTCCTTCTGTCCTACAAAGTTTCTGCAGAGAAATCAGTTCAGTTCAGTTGCTGTTATGTCCAACTCTTTGCCACCACAGGAACTGCAGCACGCCAAGCTTCCCTGTCCATCACCAGCTCCCAGAGTTTACTCAAACTCATGTTCACTGAGTTGGTGATGCCATGCAACCATCTCATCCTCTGTCATACCCTTCTCCTCCCGCCTTCAATCTTTCCCAGCATCAGGGTCTTTTGCAAGGAGTTAGTTTTTTGCATCAGGTGGCCAAAGTATTGGAGTTTCAGCTTCAGCATCAGTCCTTCCAATGAATATTCAGGACTAATTTCCTTTAGGACGGACTGGTTTGATCTCCTTGCAGTCCAGGGACTCTCAAGAGTCTTCTCCAACACCAGAGTTCAAAAGCATCAATTCTTTGGCTCTCAGCTTTCTTTATGATCCAACTCTCACATCCATACATGACCACTGAAAAAACCATAGCTTTGACTAGACGGACCTTTGTTGACAAAGTAATGTCTCTGCTTTTTAATATGCTGTTGAGATTGGTCATAACTTTTCTTCCAAGGAGCAAGCATCTTTTAACTTCATAGCTGCCATCATTATCTGCAGTGATTTTGGAACCCCCTAAAATAAAGTCTGTCACTGTTTCTACTGTTTTCCTATCTATTTGCCATGAGGTGATAGGACCGGATGACATGATCTTCGTTTTTTGAATGTTAAGCTTTAAGCCAGCTTTTTCACTCTCCTCTTTCACCTTCATCAAGAAGCTTTTTAGTTCCTCTTTGCTTTCTGCCATAAGAGTGGTGTCATCTGCATATATGAGGTTATTGATATTTCTCCTGGCAATCTTGATTCTGGCTTGTGCTTCATCCAGCCAGGCATTTTGCATGATGTATTCTGCATATGTTAGATAAACAGGGTGACAGTATACAGAATTGACATACTCCTTTCCTGATTGAAAACAGTTTGTTGTTCCATGTCTAGTTCTATCTGTTGCTACTTGGCCTGCATACCGGTTTCTCAGAAGGCAGGTCAGGTGGTCTGGTATTCCCATCTCTTTTTCCAGTTTGCATAGTTTGTTGTGATCCACACAGTCAACAGCTTTAGCATAGTTAATAAAGCAGAAGTAGATGTTTTTTTGGAATTCTCTTGCTTTTTCAATGACCCAGCAGATGTTAGCAATTTGATCTCTAATTCCTCTGCCTTTTCGAAATCCAACTTGAACATCTAGAAGTTCTTGGTTCACGTATTATTGAAGCCTCGCTTGGAGAACTTTGAGCATTACTTTGCTAGCATGTGAGATGCGTGCAATTTTGGGGTAGTTTTAACATTCTTTTGCATTGCCTTTCTTTGGGATTGAAATGAAAACTGACCTTTTCCAGTCCTGTGGCCACTTCTGAGTTTTCCAAATTTGATAGCATATTGAGTACAGCACTTTAATAGCATCATCTTTTAGGACTTGAAATAGCTTACCTCCACTAGCTTAGTTCGTAGTGATGCTTCCTAAGGCCCATTTGACTTCTGACACCAGGATGTCTGGCTCCAGGTGAATGATCATACCCTCATGGTTATCTGGGTCATTAACATCTTTTTTGTATAATTCTTCTGTGTATTCTTGCCACCTTTTCTTAATATCTTTGGCTTCTGTTAGGTCCATACCATTTCTGTCCTTTATTGTGCCCATCTTTGCATGAAATCGTCCCTTGGTATGTCTAATTTTCTTGAATAGATCTCTAGTCTTTCCCATTCTATTGTTTTCCTGTATTTCTTTGCACTAATCACTGAGGAAGGCTTTCTTATCTCTCCTTGCTATTCTTTGGAATTCTGCATTCAGATAGGTATATCTTTCCTTTTCTCCTTTGCTTATAGCTTCTCTTCTTTTCTCAGTTATTTGTAAGGCCTCCTCAGACAACCATTTTGCCTTTTTGCATTTGTTTTTCTTGGGGATGGTCTTGAGCACAGCCTCCTGTACAATGTCACAAATTTCTGTCCACAGTTCTTCAGGCACTCTGTTAGCTCTAATCCATTGAATCTATTTCTCACTTCCACTGCATAATCAAAAGGTACTTGATTTATGTCATACCTGAATGGTCTAGTGGTTTTCCTTACTTTCTTCAATTTAAGTCTGATTTTTGCAATAAGGAGTTCATGATCTGAGCCACAGTCAACTCCCAGTGTTTTTTTTTGCTGACTGTATAGAGTTCTCCATCTTTGGCTGCAAAGAATGTAATCAATTTGATTTTGGTATTGACCATCTGGTGATGTCCATGTGTAGAGTTGTCTCTTGTGTTGTTGGAAGTGGGTGTTTGCTGTGAACAGTGTGTGCTCTCTTGGTTAAACTGTGTTAGTCCTTGCCCTGCTTCGTTTTGTACTCCAAAGCCAAATTTGCATGTTGCTCCAGGTATCTCTTGACTTCCTACTTTTGCATTCCAGTCCCCTATGATGAAAAGCACAACTTTTTTTGGTATTAGTTCTAGAAGGTCTTGTAGGTCATCATAGTACCATTCAACTTCAGCTTCTTCAGCATTACTGGTTGGGTCATAGACTTGGATTACTGTGATACTAAATGGTTTGCCTTGGAAATGAACAGAGATCATTCTGTAATTTTTGAGATTGCACCCAAGTATGGCAGTTTGGACTTTTATTGACTATGAGGGCTACTCCATTTCTTCTAAGGGATTCTTGCCCACAGTAGTAGATATAGTGGTCATCAGAATAAATTTGCCCATTCCAGTACATTTTAGTTCACTGATTCCTAAAATTTTGATGTTCACTCTTGCCATCTCCTTTTGACCACTTCCAAGTTGCTTTGATTTGTGGACTTAACATTCCAGGTTCCTATGCAATATTGTTCTTTAAAGCATCAGAATTTCCTTTCATCACCCATTGCATCCACAACTTGCCATTGTTTTTGCTTTGGCTCCATCTCTTCATTCTTTCTGGAGTTATTTCTCCACTGATCTCCAGTACCATATTGGGCACCTACTGACCTGGGGAGTTCATCTTTCAGTGTCCTATCTTTTTGCTTTTTCATACTGTTCATGGGGTTTTCAAGACAAGAATACTGAAGTGGTTTGCCATTCCCTTCTCGTGGACCATGTTTTGTCAGAACTCTCCACCATGACCTGTCCATCTTGAGTGGCACTACATGGCATGGCTCATAGTTTCATTGAGTTAGACAAGGCTGTGGTCCACATGATCAGTTTGATTAGTTTTCTGTGATTGTGGTTTTCATTCCTTCTGACCTCTGATGAATAAGGATAAGAGGCTTATGAAAGCTTCTTGATGGAATAGACTGAGTGTGGGGGAAACTGGGTCTTGTCTGATGGGCAGGGCCAAGCTCAGTAAATCTTTAATCCAATTTTCTGTTGATGGATGGGGCTTTGTTCCCTCCTTGTTGTTTGGCCTGAGGCCAGACCTCCACCAGAGACTCCTGGACACTTACAGGTAAGTCTGACTCAGTCTCTTGTGGGGTCATTGCTCCTTTCTCCAGGTTTCTGGTGCACACAAGGTTTTGTTTGTGCCCTCCAAGAGTGTTTTCCCAGTCCTGTGGAAGTTCTGTAATCAAATCCCACTGGCCTCCAAAGTCAAATTTGGTGGGGTTTCTCAGTCTCTTTGCTGGATCCCAAGGTTGGGAAATCTGTTGTGGGTCCTAGAACTTTTTTAACAGTGTGAGAATTTCTTTGTATTATTTTTCTGCAGTTTGTGGGTTGTCTGCTTGACAGCTCTATGGTGGGACTAATGGCAACCTCCTCCAAGAGGGTTTATGCCACACTCTTTGTGACCCAGGTCTGCTACAGCCAAAGCCCCTGGCCCTGTGGCAGGCCACTGCTGACCTGTGCCTCCACAGGAGTCACTGAAACACTCAAAGGCAGGTCTGGCTCAGTCTCTGCGTGGCCTCTGGGTCCTGGTGCACACAAGGTTTTGTTTGTGCCCTCCCAGCATCTCTCGCGGGTACGGGGTTTGATTCTAAACATGATTTTGTCCCTCCTACCATCTTGTTGGGGCTTCTTCTTTGCCCTTGGATGTGGGGTATCTTTTTTTTGGTGGGATCCAACATTCTCCTGTTGATGGTTGTTCAGCAATGAGTTGTAATTTTGGAGTTGTTGCAGGAGAAGATGAGTGCACATCTTTCTACTCCACCATCTTGTGTTAAGTCCTTCTACTCTGCCATCTGTATTACTGCAGTCGCTTCCACCAGTCTCCCTATTTGCCTTGTTACTCTTCTATAGACTGTTACAACTTTTTTCGGATCCTATCATTCCTCAACTGATAACCCTATAGGGATTCTCTTGTATATGATTCTTTTTCTCTTGCTACTTTTAGAACTCTCTCATTATTGAAATTTTTCCATTTTGAGTATGATATGTCTTAGTGTGGGTCTGTTTGGGTTCATCTTGTTTGAAACTCTCTGTACCTGGATATCTGTTTCCTTTTTCAGGTGTGTGCTGGGTCTTCTCCTTTGCTCAGTGTCCAGCAAGACCCAATTGGGAGCAGGGTCAGGTCTCTAGTTGCTGGAGGAAAAGCCCTGAGGGTTGGGTCTGATCTGGTTCCAATCCCTCTAAGTGTGTGCTATCCATCTTCCCAGCAACTAACTGCTCCCTCCACCCAGAGGGAAGTGGTGCTTGAGCAAGAGAGGCTGGTGTAGGTTTTCAGCCTGAGGCTGGGTATAGGCTGTGGCAGTGCTGGTCCCAGTCAGAGCTCTGGATCTGTTGACTCCATGGGCATTAGCAATGGCCACCCTCACCCTGTTAAGATGCCAGGTAGGGTCTGAATAGGCTCCATCCTACCCAACTGCTCACTCACCCTGGCTGCATCTTTTCTTGCCCTAGTGTGGAGCTGTGCCATGGTACAGGAAGGCCAGGGCAGAAACTTGGTTCAGGCTGGGGCACAGGCTGGGACATACGTTGAGGCAATTGCAGGAAACTTCTCAGAGTCCCAGACAATTTCAATTGGCTTCCTCCACCTTGTTTTGGGAGAGAGCAAGGTGTGTGCACACATTCTTTGTGTGTGGAGTCTAGGTTTCTCACAGTCCTGCTGTCAGTCCCACTGGTTTTCAAACCAGCTAAGTGGACTTACCCTCCCAGTGTTGGACCCCAGGGCTGAGGTGCTCAATATGTAGTTCAAACTGCTCACTCTACAGGGAGGATATCTGAGCCCATGTAATCCCCCTTCTCTCTGTGTCACCTTTTAGAGGTACAGGTCCCAACCTGATCACTTCCCTTCCCTTCTTACCTCTTTAGAATAGATATTGATAATCCTATTTCATTGGGTGGTTTGAAGAATTCCTTGAGATAATGAATATATATAGTGCTGAGCACACAGTGCTGTGCTTCGTCACTCAGTTGGGTCTGACTCTTTGCAACCCCATGTACAGTAGCCCACCAGGCTCCTCTGTCTATGGGATTTCCCAAGCAAGAATACTGGAGTGGATTGCTGTTTCCTGATCCAGGGGATCTTCCCAACCCAAGAATCAAACCTGTGTCTCCTGCATTGGCAGGTGGATTCTTTACCACTGAACCACCAGGGAAGCCCTAACTTGAGAAGTAGTAGCAGACAGTTTTGGACTAGTAGCTTTGGGCTTCCAGATCTGGGATAGGACTGGGTCCTTGGCTAACTCCAGTGGAAGTTCTTTGCTTTCCAGAAAAGAGACTTTGAAATGTCCATGCTGATAAATCATTAGCCAAAAGTCCTTTGATCTCACAGTCTCTATCTTGGGAAGGGTAAAGAGAAGGCTTATTTTCACTGAGAGATTGATTTCTATAATAGGAGTTTGTCCTGTTACAATTCTTGTTTGCAATTTAAATTATTAACCAAGATAAAACTGCTGTTTGGTTTTATTTAGTGGAAACAAACTAACCCTCACTGAGTGCCTAGTTAGAAATCAAGCACCTTTATGCACATCATTGATTTAATCCTTATTACTGTCTGTGAGGTTGATATTATGTTCCTTATTAACAGATAAAACAGCATAGCCACCTTATTTGATGCCAATCAGTTGTTAGTTAGAGGAGTGGGGATTTGATTTGAAATGTTTGCTTACAAAGTTCATGTTTTTTTTCCAGTTAAGCTGCTGGTCTAGAAAGTTGTAACATTTGAACTTTGTAATTTTCTTACTCCTGAAATTACCTGTAGGTAGAATTTTGACTTCCAGGATCTTGCTCATTTTACTTTTACTGTAAAATTTTAAAATAAATGTAAATTAAATTTGCATTTACTTTTATTTTTGTTGTTCATAAAATTGTAATGAACTGCTTCTCTAAGTCCTAGTTAGAAAAGAAGGTTATTTTTTTTTTTCATCTTTAGATGAGTGTCTGTAAAGTGATAATTCATATTAAGGTAGTTGTTTTAGCATTAGTATGTCAGACAAATATAACTTATTTTTCAGATTTTAGCATAAACCTCACTTATTCAAGGTAGGCCTCCTCAAACCTCTCAAACCAGGTCAGGGCCCCTATGTTACTCTCCCAAAGCCCCCCCATACTTTTTATTCATAGTACTTTTAGCTTTCACTTTCAAATTTGGTGTTACTCAGTTGTATCTCTAGGGTGAATAGTACACAGGATTTAAATGGATTTATAGTAATTCTTTATCATTGGCTTATAATGCAAACTCTAGGTACATCGCAGGCTATAGTGGGGGATCTTTCTCAGGATGAGCATGAGCTGCTCTGAAGCAGAGTCAACATGTTTTTCCTCAGGAGAAAACAAAGGTGGGTGACTACAGAAAAAGATACTGAGTCATTATTATTATTATTTTGGTTCCACTGGCTCTTTGCCGCTGGGCTGGCTTTCCTCTAGTTGTAGCAAGCGGGGGCTACTCTGCACTGCAGTGTGTGGGCTTCTCATTGCAGTGGCTTCTCCTGATGTGGAGCACGGGCTCTAGAGCATACGGGCTTTAGTAGCTGCGGCACATAGGCTCAGTAGTTGCAGTGCCTCGCCTCTAGGGCACAGGCTCAACAGTTGTGTGGGGGCTGAGTGGCTCCGCAGCAGGTGGGATCTTCCTGGATCTTGAATCAAACCTGTGTCCCCTGCACTGGCAGGTGAATTCTTTGCCACTGAGCTACCAGGGAAGCCCATTACTGAGTTATTACGCATCACACATGTTTTATTGAATATTATTGAAAACCAAAATGAGTAATTACAGTTCAAACGTTTTCACATCCTCCTAATGTTAGAAGCAAAGCATGCCTGTCAAACAAATAATGAAAACCTAAAAATCAGAGAACAGATCCCAAAAGAGAGTAAAAACACTCAGTGCAAATACAAACTTTTATCTAGGCCTATTAAACACACATTGCTGTATTAGCATTTACAGGTTCCCTCAGTATTTAAAACCTGACTTTCATCTAAAACAGGGCCATCTTTTCATTCTGATTCATAGCTGCCAATTATCTTCTTTTTCTGATATTTGTCACGGTTTGTAATTTTCTATTTATTTATGTGTTTACATGTTTAATGTCTGTCTTTCCTTATGTCTTTCCTATAGTCTCATGACTACAAACTCTATAAAGGCAAGACTACATCACTTTGTTCAAATCGTGCATGTGGTGGCTGCCAATCATGCCTGGCAGACAGTTGTCACACACACGATTTATTTATTGAACGATGAATAACTAAGATCAGCAATTTTTGGATACAGGGCTGCTGCTGCCAGTGAAGCAGGTAGGGATCGAAAGGGGTCGACACACAGTTTGGGAAAAAGAAACTAGAGAGAGACTTAAAGTTTTACAGATGGGGCTGGGGGACTCAAGACCTCTTGGATCAAGAACCCTGTTCCTCAGAGCCACATCACTTTTATTTAGTGTCTTGGTAGGACTTCCCTGGTGGCTCAGACAGTAAAGCATCTGTCTACAATGCGGGAGACCAGGGTTCGAGCCCTGGGTTGGGAAGATCCCCTGAAGAAGGAAATGGCAATCCACTCCAGTACTATTGCCTGGAAAATCCCATGGACAGAGGAGCCTAGCGGGCTACAGTCTATGGGGTTGCAAAGAGTCAGACATGACTGAACGACTTCACTTTCTTGGTAAGCAAAGAGTATCTGTTTTACTACAATAAAATCAGACTCCTGTGTCCTTGGTCACGTCTCTCATTTTTTTGATCACTTTGAACTACGTTTGCTATTTTCTTGTACAATGGGTATCACCCAGTTGGAGGTCATACCCCCACATATGCCTTGGGAAAACATCTTGGTGTGTGCACAAACAGCGTTCTGAACTTGTGCTGACCCGGCATCCCAAGGTCCACACTAAGTTTTTCCTTAGCTTAGCAGGGCATGACAACCCCAACTAATAACCTGATATACTTTTGTTTAGATTATACTATACTGCTATATTTTGCTTTTATTCTTTACCCATGGTGTTTTTCTCATGGCTTAGCCAGAGCTACAGGCAGCTGATTATTAACCCTGTCCTGGGCCATCTTTCGGAGAAGGCAATGACACCGCACTCCAGTACTCTTGCCTGAAAAATCCCATGGACAGAGGAGCCTGGTAGGCTGAAGTCCATGGGTCGCGAAGAGTTGGAAATGAATGAGTGACTTCACTTTCACTTTTCACTTTCATGCATTGGAGAAGGAAATGGCAACCCACTCCAGTGTTCTTGCCTGGAGAATCCCAGGGACAGAGGAGCCTGCTGGGCTGCCGTCTATGGGGTCACACAAAGTTGGACACAACTGAAGTGACTTAGCAGCAGGGCGATCTTTAAATAAGAAAGTGTCACATTTGACATCTCTATGAAATTAATGTCATTAAAAAGATATCTTGTTAAAAATTATTTCTTGTTAAATTAATCTTGGTCGTTATGCATTTTGCAGATTCATAGGAAATTATGGGTGTAAATGTAATTTGTGAGATTGTGAGAAACTTCCAAAGGCTGGGTCCATGCATTAAGAGAGGTTATTGAGGGAATGTCTATTGGATTGCTGATGACAACTGCTACTGAAACATCATATTCACAGAGGGTGCTTTGGTTCAGGGGATTTGAAATCTGTCTGGAAAACACCATGGAGGTGCCTCAAGACTTGTTTTGTTGCTAAGTAGTATCTGACTCCTTGTGAACTCATGAATTGCAGCATGGCCAGGCTTCCCTGTCCTTCACTATCTCCCTGAGTTTGCTCAAACTCGTGTTTGTTCAGTCACTCATGCCATCCAATCATCTCATCCTCTGTTGCCCTCTTCTCCTCTTGCCCTCAATCTTTCCCAATATCAGAGTCTTCCAAAGAGTCAGCTGTTCCCATCAGGTGGCCAAAGTACTGGAGCTTCAGCTTCAGGATTAGTCCTTCCAATGAATACTCAGGGTTGATGTCCTTTAGGATTGACCTGTTTGATCTCCTTTCTGTTCAAGGAATTCTCAAGATCTCCAGCACCACAGTTCAAAAGCATTAATTCTTTGGCACTCAGCCTTCTTTCTGGACCAATTCTTACATCTGTACGTGACTACTGGAATTAGTTAAGAGCATGTTGTTCAGAGTTTTAAAGACCTACATTTTAAATTATTTGTTTAAAAAATTACAAAGTCATACATGTTTTTTGTAGACTTATGTTGGGGTTGTTTTAATCCATCTTTCACCAGTAATTTGCTATGTATGATTTCTCTTTTAACAATGACCAGAAGGCCTTTACATTCTTTGAATCCTCTTTTTCTGATATGTATATTGTCTCTTGGTTTATATTTGCTACTCTAGCCATCAAAATATGAAAAATATCTAAGATACTGGAAAGGGCACACTTTACAGAAACAAATATTGCTGTTTTTTGAGGTCACCAGGTTGCTCATGGCAAACTATGGCTGAACACTTGAAAATGCTACTTGGGATAATACTACAAAGTATTATAATCAAAGCAGCACGGTATTGGCACAAAAACAGACATACAGTGATCACTGGAACAGAACACGGAGCCCAGAGACCTACAGCCAATCTACAATGAAGGAGACAAGAATGTACAATGGAGAAAAGACAGTCTTCAGCAAGAGGTGTTGGAAAAGCTGGACAGTTCAGTCAGTTCAGTTCAGTCACTCATTCGTGTCTGACTCTTTGCGACCCCATGAATCGCAGCACGCCAGGTCTCGCAACCCCATGAATCGCAGCACGCCAGGCCTCCCTGTCCATCACCAACTCCCGGAGTTCACCACACTCATGTCCATCAAGTCAGTGATGCCATCCAGCCATCTCATCCTCCGTCGTCCCCTTCTCCTCCTGCCCCCAATCCCTCCCAGCATCAGAGACTTTCCCAATGAGTCAACTCTTTGCATGAGGTGGCCAAAGTATTGGAGTTTCAGCTTTAGCATCAGTCCTTCCAAAGAACATATAAATCAGTGAAATTAGAACATTCCCTCACCTATATATAAAAATAAGTTCAAAATGGTTTAAACGCCTAAGTATAAGACATGACATCATTAAACTCCTAGAAGAGAAAATAGGCAAAACATTCTCTGACATAAATTGTAGCAATATTTTCCTAGATTAATCTTCCAAGGCACAAGAAATAAGAGCAAAACCAAACAATCCGGCCACACTGTATCTTTTGATTAGTGAATTCAATCATTTTACACTTGGGGTGATTATTGATAAATGGGGACTTGGTACTGCCATTTTATCTTTTGTTTTCTAGTTGTTCTATATCTCTGTTTCCTTGTGTTTTTGTCTGATATTTTAGTTTGGTGCTCGTCTATGGTATTTTTCTTGGTTTCCTCTTTTTAAAAATGTTTTGTGTCTCTGTTCTCGATTTACATTTTGTGGTTACCATGAGGTTTGTACAAAACATCTCACAGATAAAATAGTCCTTTTCCTGCTGATAACATCTTATCTTCACTTGTCTATACAGGCTGCATCCTTTCCTTCTTGCCCTTTTATGTTTAGGTTGTCTCAAATTATCCCTTGTTATGGTGTGAGTTGGTTACAGATAGAAGTAGTTATAGTTACTTTTACTGCTTTCCCCCTTTAACATGTATGCTGTAATTGTTTAACAACTTATTCTGATATAGGGTTGCAATTTTCTGATTCCTTTTGTCTATTTAGCACCTTACGCCAAGTTTGCTATACTTGCCTTTTCATTTCAGGTACAGGAGCTCCTTTCAACATTTCTTATAAGGCAGGTTTAGTGGTAATGAAATCCCTCAGCTTTTGTTTATCTGAGAAAGTCTTTATTTCTCTTTCATATGTTAAAGATGACTTTGCTGAATAGAGTGTTCTTGGCTGATATTTTTTTTATCTTTCAATAGTTTGGGTGTGTCATTCTACTCTCTGCTGGCCTGTAGAGTTGCTGTGGAGACATCTGTTGTAGCCTAATGAGGTTCCTTTATAAGTCACCATCCTTTTCTCCTTGACTGCCTTTAAAATTCTTTCCTGTCATTAAATTTTGCCAGCTATAATATATTGTCTTTTGGAGAATTTCTTTTTGCATCGGGGTAGTTCGGTGTTCTCTTAGCTTTGTGGATTTGTTTACCTAGTTCCTTCCTCAGGTTTGGGAAGTTCTCAGCTACTGTTTCTTTATATAAGCTCTCTGCTCCCATCTCCCTCTCTTTTCCTCCTTGGATGCCCATTATTATCATATTGCCCTTTCTAATGGAGCCAGATAGCTCTCATATTATTTTTTCATTTTAAAAGGATGTTTGTTCTCACTCCTCTTTTGCTTGTGTCATTTCTAGGTTTCTACCCTCACGGTCACTGATTCTCTCTTACATATGGTCTTCTTTATTTTTAGTGCTTTCTAATGCAGTCTTCATCTCACTTATTGACTTCTTTGGTTCCAGAATTTATTTGATTCTTTATTTGAGAGCTCCAATCTCTTTGGAAAAGTATTCCTTCTGTTATTAATTTTAATCCTGAAATTACTGAACTTCATTTCTGAGTTTTCTTATAGCTTATTGAGTTTTTTTCATGACAGCTATTTTGAAATTTCTATCAGTTGAGTCAGTTCAGTTCAGTCGCTCAGTCATGTCCGACTCTTTGCGACCCCATGAATTGCAGCATGCCAGGCCTCCCTCCATCACCAACTCCCAGAGTTCACCCAGACTCACGTCCATCGAGTCAGTGATGCCATCCAGCCATCTCATCCTCTGTCATCCCCTTCTCCTCCTGCCCCCAATCCCTCCCAGCATCAGAGTCTTTTCTAATCAGTCAACTTTTCGCATGAGGTGGCCAAAGTACTGGAGTTTCAGCTTCAGCATCATTCCTTCCAAAGAAATCCCAGGGCTGATCTCCTTCAGAATGGACTGGTTGGATAGATCACAGTATTCTCTGACTTTAAGTTTGATTTTTGGAGAATTACTAATTTCTTTTTATAATTTCATGTTATCATGGTTTTTCATGGTGCTTGATGGGTTGTCCCTCTGCTGGTGCATTTGAAGTAGCAAACATCTTTAAGCTTTTTATTTTTTTTTTAACTTGAATCTAATAATTCGATAAATTGTAATTAAAGGACTTTTTTTTTTCCAACAAACAGATTTATGTTTATGAAATATAACTCTATGGGTGGCAATATAGTTCAAATCTTTTATTTTTCTTACATAAGCTGCCTCTGGCTATATTTGAGATATTCCCACTCTGCACTGTCCCTGCCAGAGGTGTTGCCCAGTACCCTTGTTGGTACTGCTCATGCCTTTGGGGTTGCCGGTGCTTATTGATCCTGGCATTGCTGCTGTCACTGGCATCATTGCCTGGGGCACTGGATTGGTTGGTGCCTCCACCACATCTGGGATCACCTGAGTTGCCACCATAGGGAGAGAAGGAGGGTGGGAGGAAGAGCTAAGGTTTTAGATCCCCCTGCTGCATCTGCACTTTTGGCGTTCACAGGAGCTGCCACTGAGGATGCTAGTGAGCTGGAGTCGAGGGTGCTTTCAGGGACAGAGCTGCAGGCCCCACTGCTGCATAGCTCAGAGACTGGAGTTGTGTGTTTCACCTCTCCTGATGCTACCAGGCTCTCTGAGGCTACAGGCTCAGCCACCACAGCTGGGGAGCTGGGGTCACAGGGACTGCCTCCATAGTGTCTTCAGTTCTGCATCCTCTCTGTGTTCCAGTCTACTGACTTTTAGATGTACAGATATGGACATCTCTGACATCCTCGTGTGTTGGGCAGAGGGATTTTTGTTGAGTTATGGATGTTTTACTGGTTGGAGACTGAAGGGGAGAGACAAAGGGAGTGTTTCATGCTCATGTGATGCCAACATCACTCTTCTCTAAACCTGTTGGCTTCTTCCAAAGCATTTATGGTGTCTTCATCTTGTTAGGTAGGTAGAATAGGGAAAAGGAGTCCAAAATGGCGGTGGCTAAAAGACAAGGAAGGTCAAAGGAAGGTCCGAGGACCAGAGTGAAAACTTCAGGCAGAACAAACAGAACAAACAGCACTCCTGGCTAAGCCCAATTTGCATAGGGCAGGCCCAGGTGGAGAAAAAAACATATAAAAGGAGGAGCCAAAGCGCTCTCTCACGGACTCTCTCTCTCTCTTTCTCCCTCCCCACGCACTCCTCCACTCTCTTCTCTTTGAGTCTTGGATTCTCCTGCTATCTTCTAAATAAAATGGAGCTGTAACACTGATCTGCCTAAGAGCTGTAACATGGTTTGTCCAAGACCTGAGAGCTGTGACGCGCCGAGGGCTTTAATGTCTGTTGCTCCAAATCTTTGTTGTGACGAGACAAAGAACCGAGGAACATACACTCGTATGACATCTATGGTGCCGTGACATACACTCGCGTGACAATCTCATTTATTGTAAGGCATTATTTTTCCTCCAAGCTTTGAGGAGCCATTCCACTAGCACAGAACTGACTCCAGATGTCCTTCTCAGGAATTAAATCATGAGTTATAAGAGACTGCTCCTATTCCAACAATCTCTCCCTTATAGTCTCTGGTTTAGAATGCCTGAGATTGATTTCAACATGTTTTTCTAATTCTTGCTAATACATGTGAGCCAGATTTTATAGTTTTTTTAAAATAAATAAACTATTTCCCTAGTCAAACTGAGATTTGAATGCATTTATTGGCCTAGAAATCATGAGGAGAAGTAAAGGTATACCTTTAAGGAGGCAAGTATCATTTTATGAGGCATTCACCTTAGTAATTCACCTTAGGCTTCCCTGGTGGCTCAGATGGTAAAGCGTCTGCCCACAATGCGGAAGACCCAGGTTCGATTCCTGGGTCAGGAAGATCCCCTGGAGAAGGAAATGGCAATGCACTCCAGCATTCTTGCCTGGAAAATCCCATGGACGGAGGAGCCTGATAGGCTACAGTCCATGGGGTCGAAAAGAGTTGGACATGACTGAGCGACTTCACTTTCACTTTCACCTTAGTAAGGCTCCTTGTGGTCTCCAGGCAAGGATAGGCTACTGCCTGTGGCAAGGGGGAGTGGCACACTTCTTTAGGCCTATAGCATTTAGGAGAATCTGCAGTTCAAAGTTAAGATAGTCCAGTTCAGTTTTAAGATATCACCTCTTTCCTATCATTGCCCTGATTTTAGTGACAGATTTATAGATGAAAACTTCTCTGCAATTTTGCTAATATCATAATTAAATCATTGGCCTGATTTTTCAGCCCAATTTGTCCTCTAGTTGTAGGAGATAAGGGGACATTTAAATGCCGCTATAGAAGTCTTGTGATTGTTAGTCATACTCTTGGTTGATTGTTGTCTGACTCAAGCCTATCATTTTTTCCCTTCAGTGAATTGATGACACTTAACAATAACTAAATCCACAGCCCTCATTATTACCATTGCCATCTTATCTCTCAAATGCTATAATACTGCACGAGGCAGCACATATCCTGTAATCTGTATCCCATCCAAATTAATCACAGGAGACTCACAGTAATTTCACCCCAAGAGCATGCCAAGAGAGACTGTATCTCACTTACTACCAGTATATTAGTTATCTGTTGCTTAGTGCTTTAAAATAAGCATTTGTGTTCTCAAAGTGTCTATTAGTCAGGAATCAGGGAATAGCTGAGCTGAGTGGTTTGGTTCAGGGTGTCTCACAAAGCTGTAATTGAGGTATTGACCAGGGCTTGTCATCTCAAAGCTTGGCTCAGGAAGAATGTTCTTCCAGTTTCACTTACGTAGTTGTTTACAAGCCTCAGAAGACCCATTTCTAAGCTCAAGCCCTCTCCTCAGGCTGCTTCTTAATGTACCAGCTGGCTTCTCCCAGAACAAGCAATAGAAGAGAGACACTCCCCAGATGGAATAGAACTCAATTTCAGAAACAATGTCTCATCATTTCTGCTGTGAAAATTGAGTCATTAAGTCTAACCCACATTTAAGGAGAGGGGATTACACAAGTGCATGAATACCAGAAGGTGGGGATCATTGGGGTCCATCTTACAATGGGATCCAGCTCACAATTGTACTTGAATAACTGATTTTTTTTTTTTTCACTTAGTATAATGTCTTCAAGTTTCATCCATGTTATCACCCATGTGTCAGAGTTTGTTTCCTTTTAGGGGTGAATATAATTCCATTGTGTGTACATGCACAATTTTTTTTTATCCATCCTCTGTTGATGGACACTTGGGTTGCTTCCACTTTTTGGCTATTATGAATAATGCTGCTATGCATTTGGGTGTAAGAGTGTGTTTTTAAAGCTGACTATCAAAGTGGACAGTTGGAGTTTAATCTTATAGGGATACTCTGTCAACTGTGTATTTTCTAGCAACTTTTATCAGTCATTGGCTGAGGGCTTCTTGGGAGGTACAGATTTCCTGGAACTTGTGGCTTATTGAATGTACAATAAGCTCATGAATGGTGAGTTTTGTTTCTTTGGTGTGAAATAGGGCAGAACTTGATGTGGAAGAAACACAGTGTGCAAGGAAATGTGGGCTCAGACAGAGAGAGAACGATGCAATGGGAGTATCCTGGGTGATTTTTATTTATTTGAAGGGTCTGGGATTGGGTGATTCAAATCAACTTTAATCTAGCTCTGAAAGGGAGGATATTCCTGGGTGACACTTGGTCACATAAGAACAATGGTGATGAAGTGATGACAGTAGAAGCTGGATATGAGCCCATTGCTAAATGAATCAGAGGCAAGCAGATAGAAATAGCGTTGTGTGGATAATTCTTCTAAATTGTGAAATTATGCAAATGGCCTTTAGTTGGTGAGCATCATACTTAAAGTAACAGGACACAGCGGACACTAAAAAGAAAGGAAAGGAAAAAAAAAAGTTGAAATGTTTCTAAAGCAACATTTGTGATTTGAATTTCAAATTTTCACTTTGTATACCAATGAACAAATTGAATTCCCTTTCCTAAAGTTTAGGTGAAAATAAGCAGATTAAATCAGTTATGAGATTTTTCAAAATGATGTGAAATCCCAAGAGTAAGGAATATGTAAGTAGGCTTATACTCTCTTGGGGAATACTAATGTCCAGTTTATGGCTAGTGTTTGGTTTGTGGGCCAAAGATAGGTGCTAGAATTTAGAATTCTAGAGATAACTTCTCCTTTGAAATAGAACGACAAAAATAATAATTGTCTTTTTATAAATTATGAACTTAAATTTGGGCTAGAATTTTATGAGCTAACTTCAGTAAGTTAATGTACATTTAAAGCAATACCAAATTGGAAATAAAATTCTAGTGGTAAGGGTAGGTGATCATTTAAGTATTTTAAGAATTATGTATTATAAAGTGGTAATAAAACAAAATGCATAAGGGAAGGAGATTTTTTGCAAATTCCTGAAACTTCCTTCAGCTGCCTGTATGTGGCTTCTCCAGCCATGACTTCCCTGGCCTCCCCCACCTCCACACACCATTTCTCTTGGCCCCAAATACTCAGACATAAAAATTGTGTGAGTCACTTGCCATTTTCCCGTTTTCATTAATTCAACTGCTTCATTGATTTTGTCAAGATTCAGAGAATGGGTAATTAGTGCATCTAGGTTAATCTTCTTTGCCATATAATCAGAAACCAGTTTAGAGGCACCATCTCTGCCTTTCCAGCCTGGAAATACACAGATAAACAACAGATTTTATACACGAGAGCCAGTATACAAGAAAGGCCCTACAATTTGTTGCTGGAGGTGTTGGCTTTGAGGAAATACAAGGATTTCCTGCTAACTTATCTGGACCATCAGGAGAATGAATGCCTGTCCCAGCCATTTACTTTGTGTGGAAGGCTTTTATCCTGGAGGAGACCTCTGGGCCTGCAGAGGAGTATTTGTTTACAGCAACTAGAACATGGACCTCTTCTTAGAGATGCTTCGTGTGTGTGTGTGTGTGTGTGTGTGTGTGTGTTGATCTGCAGCTTCATGAAAGAGCCAAATATTTTAAGGGAAGAGAAGAACTTTCACCATGGCAGTGCTCAGTGACAGCTTTTGAAAAATGAATGTTTATAAAGCGAGATAAGAATAAAATGTGCCTTTAGGAAGTAAAATTGCACAGGAAAAGATGGAGTCAGTTAAGATAATATAAAACTTAGCATTGTATTTTCTCTGTTCTTGTGAGTCTCAAGAAACATTGTCTTCTTGTTTAGCACTGTGCTGAGTGACATGCCCAGTGAGTCACCAGAAAGAATTTGGTGGTCTGCTCATTTCTGCAAAGGGTGAGTGATTTTGCAAGGAGGCAAGTGTCCTAAGCAGCTGGTTCTGTGACAGGGTCTTGGCAGTTATTTGCTTTTCTTGGTTCCAGCCCCAGCCAGTTTCTCCAGCCTTCCCAAAACTATTCTCAACACTATCTAAAACACTTCCAATACATTTATTTTCTGTTTAAGTTGGTTTTAATTATTTGTAATCAAGAATTCTGATGCTCTGTGTTATGACATGAGGCATGGTGTGTTTTTCTATTTGTTTTTATCATTTAAAAAGTTGAAGTGTAATTAATATGTAACATATTTGTTTTCTATGTATAATGATTTGATATATGTATATATTATAAAATTATTACTATTGAACTAAGTTTAGTTAACATCCATCACCACACATAGTTACCATTTTTTCTTGTGATAACAACTTTTGAAGTCTTTTCTACCTGTTGATTGGTGATCTGATAAAGCATTTTTATATCTATGTAAAGAACACTTTCACTTGTTTTTTGTTTCTTCTTTTAACCAAAAAAAAAAAAAACAAAAACAAAAACAAAAAAGATGGGTCCAGGAACATAGAACTAGGCTAGATAGTGTTTGTGAACAAGGCCACTAATTTTAGGGGGAAATTGTTTCACTGTGTACATTATAGGAGGTTTAGCAGTCCTGTCCTTAGAGGCTATCCTTTAACTGAAAACCTTTGAAACCAGTGGATCATACTATCTGTAGAAGGAATTAACTTACATTCATGACCATTATACGAATGTATAGGTGTCGAGCAAAATAGTTTCCTTGTGAGTTTTATTTGAAATATTAGTGATCCTATTTAACAAGAGTTAACTGAGTATGTGTATTTGGAATCAACAATTATTGTCTCGAAGGGAAATATTGTCTCTAGAGGGAAATAGCAATGGGTATGTCTAATTATCCCAAATGGGGGAACTGATAATCAAACTGATTTATTATTTTTTTTGGCTGGCCATGCCATTTTTCTACTCTATGCCCATGAATTCGGTAAGATTCCTGGTACCTACAGTACACTGCCATAAGTAGTTGGGAGAACACAAATGGATCACCAGTCCCCAAAATTCAGGTAGCTCCTGGTTCTCATCTCTTTTGCCCAAGAATTCAAATTTCCCCCAAATATCTGGATAAGTATATGTCTCTTAATTATCAGGTTGCTTGCTTATGAGCTTAGAATCCCACACAGATTTAGTTTGTTTTCTACTTCCTCAGTAAGAAAATGCTTCTAGAGTCCTTAAAATATATAAGTTGTAAGACAGGTTTAAAAAATGGAAAACCAAGAGATTGTATGAAAAATTTTTTTTCCTCTGGAAAAAATATTCTCTTTCAATTTTATCGGTCATTTCTCTTTTCAATCATGAGTTCATTATGTTTAATGTCTTTGAGTTGTACAATGCCAACTCGATTGTTTTGGGTAAGATTTAACATTAGTTGAACCGTTTACTAAGAATTCAGTATATTCTCCAAAGAAGTCCAGTTGGCCGTCATGTAACTGAATTGAATAGTTATTGATCACGGTATTGCCTTTCCTTTTTGATTTAGAATTTGCATTAAACTTTGGACACTAATCAATTAAAAAAAAATCTCTTCCTTTGCATGAGAAGAAAAATTACTAAGAAGCAACTGCATACATCAATATTCATCCCCTTATCTTAGATACTTGTGTGTTGAAACAACTATAATCTAAAGCTCTCATTCAAGCATTCATTACACATTTCTTTACTTCCCTCCTCTATAATCCCACACATTTCCATTCTTCCCTGAATCATTCATACCTCCATAAACAGATCCCTTTAAAGAGCGTCCTGAGAAGAACAAGTGGCCACTGATGTTGAGTTGGACACCAATGATTAACCCAATAATCACGCAGACCCCATGGCTCTCACGGCAGGAGGCCAGGGCAGCTGCCTGTTGTAAAGCAATGGAAAACAATGAGGGGTTAAGAGGTGTACTTGAGAGTTGGACCTAAGTCTGAATCTCAGCTTGACTGTTCTCAGTGGTCTGTTACATGCTTTTCTGATGCTCCTTGTCCTCATTTGAAATAACATTTATTTTCTAAGAAGGCACTGAAGCATAAATAAGACATTGTGTACTACAGAGTATAGTATCTGGTACAATAGATGAGAATAAAAAAATGAAAACAAAGGCACCCATGGTAGTAGTAATAACAATAATGACAGTAATAATTTTTATACTGACATAGGTGGTTAGTTAGAGCTGACATATTCATAGGGTTTCCCAGGTAGCCCTAGTGATAAAGGACCCTTCTCCCAGTGCAGGAGATGTTAGAGATGCAAGTTCAATCCCTGGGTTGGGAAGATCCCCTGGAGAAGGAAATGGCAACCCACTCCAGTATTTTTGCCTGGAGAATTCCATGCACAGAGGAGCCTGGTGGGCTATAGTCTGTGGGACTGCAAAGAGTCAGACATGACTGAAGCGACTTAGCATATTCTTTTAGATACTGAAAAATATAGTTGGCTATTTGTGTAGCATCATATATTAGCAAAGTTATAAATAAGCATGTTCCCATTATTTATTTTGAAACGTTATTTTTGGGAGCAAGACTATCTGCAGGAAAGCCTATGATTTTGTTATATCATTTTTATAGATGAGGGGATTTATGTGTAGTGAGGAATGGAAACATTTTGTAAGCTGAGGAAAGAGTCTCAGTTGGAAGAGACAGATCTTGGGTTTTCATGGAGCTGATTAGAAGATGGAGACATGCAACCCAATAGTATGCTATTTCTACAGTCCCAAAGAAAGAGAGTCTCAATTTGTGAAATAATGTCCTATCCATTTATATTCTTACATAAACCATATTCAGCCAGAAAAATTACCATTTTTTTCCCTTCATTCTTGAACTCTTTTAATCAAGGTTGGTAAATAATATTTCTTGGACGATTATCTCAGATCCAACATGATAGACTTTGTGAAAGTGTAGAGCTTTGCAGGGTCATTAATTATTCTTACCACATTTAAATCTTCTGGCTTGGAAGTTATAGTTACTAAGCTGCTCCTTATTATGAAATAATTCAGTAAGAATTCCTTACAAAGCTTTTTTTTCCTGTCTATTGTAGGCTGTCTGCTTATTTGAAGGAATAGTATTGATATAATGGAACAGAGGGAGAAGAAAACTCAGTATGGGGGTTCAGTGTTTGGGATAGTGAATATATTTATAAGAGTAGACAGAAGGTGCCAGGTGGGATGTCAGGGGCACAAAGAGAATTAAATAGAAGATTGTGGAGGGAATTTTAGAATTTTCACTCAGTTAAAAATCTGAAATAAAGACTGGGGGCTTCCCTGGTGGTCCAATCGATAAGAATCTGCCTTCCAATGCAGGGGACACAGATTCGATACCTGGTCAGGGAAGATCCCACCTGCTGTGGCATGACTAAGCCTGTGTGCCACAACTTCTGAGCCCATGCACTGCAACTACTGAAGCCCAGGCGCCTAGAGCCTCTGCTTCACAAGAGAAAATCCATGGAAATGAGAAGCCCGTGCACCACTATAGAGTAGCCCTCACTCACCACAACTAGAGGGAGCCCTATGTGCAGCAATGAAGACCTACCACAGCCAATAAATACATAAATCTTAAAACAAAAACAATGACTGATAGAAATAGCAGTGATTTTCATAATTGTAAATCACATACCACAGTTTCTGGATTTCCAATGACCTCAAAGCTAAAGTCCACACCATCACCTGTCAGGTCAAATAAAACTTCTTGGATGGGTTTCTCATAGTCCCGTGGGTTGATGCACTCGGTGGCACCCACTTCCTTTGCTTTCTCAAATTTGTCTTTGTTGATGTCCACTGCAATGATCCTGGTTGCTCCAGCTGCTTTGCAGCCCATGATAACAGACAGGCCAACTCCTCCCAGGCCAAACACAGCACAAGTGGAGCCTGGGGTCACCTGCATACCCAAAGGCAGAAAAAAAGAGCAAAGAGAACAATACTGTTACTTAATTGGACAGACAAGATCTGGATGTACTTTTTTATGAGACATAAACAAAGACCATCTTCAAATAAAACATGTGACTAGAGAGTTTTAGCTTCTCAACATATTTCTAGATATGGGATACTTTTTGACAGAGGAGCAAAAACTAACCTGTAAAAAGAGTTTTAAGTCTCAGGAATTAGGGTAAATAGAAGAAGTTTAATGAACTTTCATTGACTCTTAAGACTTATTTAACAGAGTATTTAATTTCATATATTTTTGAGTTTTCCACCTTCTTGCAACATTTCCCTTCTCTTTTCTTGTGGATATCCATAAACTTTGCTTCACTTATAATGTCAGTGCCTTATAAGTAAAGACTTATTTTTTATTGGGTCTAAAATGAGACTAATTTAAACTGAACCCCATACTAAGTCTCTGGATAGTATAAGGACTAATGGAGATTGGAAAAAAATAAAGAACCAAAATTCACTTGCTGCTTCAGCCTGGATGGGAGAGGGGTTTGGGGGAGAATGGATACATGGCTGAGTATGGCTGAGTGCCTTTGCTGTTCACCTAAAACTATCATAACATTGTTAATCGGCTATACTCCAATACAAATAAGAAATACAAAAGAAAAAAATTTTTAAAAAGGAAATTTATTAACCACTTAAAGAAAGAAGCTAGGCAGGTTTGGGTGATATTCAA
This sequence comes from Bison bison bison, assembly GCF_000754665.1. Lineage (NCBI taxonomy): Eukaryota > Metazoa > Chordata > Mammalia > Artiodactyla > Bovidae > Bison > Bison bison. The sequence goes on along the minus strand of NW_011494835.1, from coordinate 7,557,627 downwards.
GAAACTGTCATTTAACAGTAACCTACTCTGGAGTTCCCCAGTGGCCTAGTGGTTAGGATTCCAGGCTTTCTCTGCTGTGGCTTGTATTCAGTCCTTTGTTGGGAAACTGAGATCCTGCAAGTCAATGTGGTACCACCAAAAAAAAAAAAAAAAAAAAAAAAAATCAAACAAAGCAGTAACCCACTCAACCAGAGTGGGGTTACCTGACTAGTCTGTTTTGTATGCCAACATCTTCTCCATCAATTGGTCTTTTTACTTCCCTTTTGTTTTTATAGGAACTTTTCACCATCTGTTAAATAACAGAATAGAAGCTCAATGGGCACTTTTAGCTGTTGAATCCTAGCACCTGGAACAGTGAATGGCCCCATAAATGTATGTTGAAAGAAAAAAAGAATTAACTGGAATGTGGAAGGATATATAGTCATTTTAAAACTGTATTATGTTTCACTTCCAGGAATACCTGATGTCTCCACTTGTGAATGGCATCTAGACTTAATCTGCCACATACTACTGACCAAGAAGGAATGGGAAATATGTGCAAGGGAGTATAGGTGACTAGACAATAATAAAGAACTTGAGGATGTTTTGAGGCAGGTTTGCGAGTCTCTCTCAGGCTATATGATCAGACATGGCCCAGACACATAAGGCCTTCCAACTCCATATGTCAACAATTACATTCATAATGGATATAAATGCTTCTCACCTTGGCAGTATTGATTGCACCACCATACCCAGTAGAAAAACCACAGCTAACTAGGAATACTTTCTCCAGAGGTGCAGCTGCATCAATCTTGGCGACTGAGATTTCATCCATTACTGTGTATTCAGAGAAGGTGCTTGTATTCCCAAAGTGGTATACTGGTTTTCCCTTGCAGGTAAATCTACTGGTACCATCAGACATCAGGTGGGTTTCTGCCTGTCTTTTATAGACAAAAGCAAACAAAAAACATTTATTTGGAAGCAGAAAGTTTAGATTCCTTTTAAGGAAATTGAATTAATTTTTCAAAAAAAAGTTTGTAAAAACTTACTTGAGTTTTATACAAAAATTGTCTGCAGAATTAAGGCAAGAGGTGCATTCACCACACTGTGGTAGAAAGAGTGCGATAACTTTATCTCCTAAGAAAGCAAAATTGTTTATTAAGGCATTATTTTTAAAGTAAAGAGATAGCGGTATCTCAGGAACTCAACAACAAGGCGCTCAAGAAAATATAACTAAGAATTAGTTCCACATTTAATTGTGCTTGCTATTGTGGAGAATACTTACGAAAAAGGGGATATCTTTGGCATGTGTGCCTAGCCCTGGGCTCAATGTCTGACTCCCAAGGGGCTGGCCTCAGATTTGCTTCCTTTCTAAGTTCCTCTTGAGGCACCAGATGGCTTTGTCATGTAGCCACTCAGCCAAGTCTTTTCTTACATTTCCTATAAAACTTCTGGTGTCAGGAATTGAATTTAAAATTGTCTGGATACCACAAACTCACAGAATAAGCTTCTGGATCCGGGAGAGAGGATTGTCTCCATGCTACCTTCTGTGTTTTATATCAATCCTTTCTCCAGAGGTAGGCAGTTTTTTCTACTAATGTTCAAAGTATAAGAAGAATATTAGAATAACCTGCCTGTGATGGACTTACTGACTGCCCCATTGTCTATCCTTGTAAACCAGAGCAATTTACTTCATATTTTCTGTAAAAATAATTTGTAGAATTTCATTTATTTTCAGTTTTTTAAAAAAATAATACATACTCATGGTAAAATTTAAACTGCACAAGTGAAAATTGACATCCAAGTCTCTAGTCTTCCTTCTCCCACCCTAAAGGCAATTACTTTTATCAATATCCAAGGTATTTTTCAGAGACATAATCCCTTTAGAAATACAAAAACTAGTATACTATGTACCCTATCATAGGCTTTGCTTTTTTATTTAACAGCTGATCTTGGAGATTTCTTATCTCAGAATGATACAGCATTCTATCATTTATTTAATATTTACATAGTATTCTGTTATATAAATATATTGTAATTTATATTTAAGCAGCACCCTGTGTACTGACAGACATTTAGGTTGTTTTCTATTTTTATTATTTCTTCCTCTCTGACATGAAAAAGAACAATGCAATGAATATTTTGAGCACGCATGGTCTGTGGTAGACAGAATTTCTAAAATGGCTCACCAAAGATGTCTTATCCTAATTCCCAGAAATTAAATATGTCAAGTTATCATGCCTGTGAATGTTACATGGAAAGAAGAGAGGCTTTGCAGATGTAATTAAGATTACTAAGCAATTGACATTAAAATAGGAGATTATCCTGGGTTATTTAGGTGGACCAAAGGACTTCCCTGGTGGCTCAGATGGTTAAGCATCTGTCTACAATGTGGGAGACCTGGTTCGATCCCTGGGTCAGGAAGTTCCCTGGAGAAGGAAATGGCAATCCACTCCAGTACTATTGCCTGGAAAGTCTCTTGGACAGAGGAGCCTGATAGGCTACAGTCCATGGGGTCGCAAAGAGTGGGACACGACTGAGCAATCTTCTTCACCAAAGATCCATGAAAGGAGACAAGAGGAAAGCAGAAGAGGAAGAAAAAGCGATTCAAAGCATGAGAAGGACTTGATGTGCCATTGCAGCTTTGAGGCTAGAAGTGGGTAAAGGGACCCCATGAGAAGGAATGTGAGCAGCTTCAAGGAGCTGAGGGCTGTAGCCCCAGCTGACAGCCTATCAACTGAGGTTGAGAACTTTAGTCTTACAGCCTTAAAGGTTGTCAGCCCTAAATATTACACTTTCAAGTCTTTGCTAATTTTTTAGATAAACAGTTTTTCTGTTGTCTTTAAAATTTTAATTTATTTAGGGTTTGAGATTGGGCATCTTCTTAGATGCTTAAAAAGCATTTGTGTGTATATGTGTATATATCTATATCTCTCTATATATTTCCTTCCAAACTAGATGTACATTTCCTTTGCCAATTTTCATAAGTTAGTGTTAAAGAATTCTTTATAAATTAAAGAAATCTGCCCGTCATATTGGCTTGTTGATTTGGGGGAAGGGTATTTTTTTAACACAGAATTTTAAAGAACTTTATTTTCAAATTTATCGATATGTTATTTTACATCTGAATTTTTTGTGTTGGTTAAAATTTCCTTCTCTTCTCTGAGGTATTACAAAATGTTCTGTTACAATAATTTATAATACTTCTATGGTTTCGCTTTTCACATTTAATTCTTGGATTCATATAGCATCTTTCTATAAAAATGTAATAGCAACTCAAGTTACTTTTATTCTCCAGAAAACTATCCAGTTGTTTCAATATTATATGTTGAAATCCATGTTCCCCCCTCAAAATTGAAAGGCAAACTTAATCCTATATTAAATTCCTACATTAATTTGATCCAGTTCTGAACTTCTTCCCTATTTAGTTCACTAATGTGTTCAACTGTTTATCATAGTTGAACTATTTATCATACTTATCATATGCTTCATTTAAACAATTGTTCAACAGTTTCTCTCAGTTGATTTTTTTGAGGAAATTTTTGTCTCATTTGCACTTTCTTTCAAGTTCAATTTCAGTACATTCTATTTTTTATTTTTATTAATATCAAAATATAAGTATAAAGAATACATTTAGTATTTTTCTGTAATTTATACTTAACCCTCCTTTTCTAAGAAATGGGCAATATTTTACCTTTTATTTCATTTATGCTTAACATAATTTAAGGGATACTTTTTATTCCTGAGGTGGGTTCCAAGTTGCTGCTATCTCCTAATTCCAGGTACCAGTTCATACCTGCTTTCACTGTGCTCACTCCTTCTCCCACACTCTCGACTATTCCAGCTCCTTCATGGCCCATAATGATAGGGTAGTGTTGGTGCTGAAGATTTTTATCCTTCAACATTTTCATCTCAGTCCCACAGAGCGCCGTGGCCACCATCTGTATGGAAGGCAAAGAGGAATATAGTTTTCTCTGTCTCAGAGATGTTGTAGAATTGTTAATGTTGTAAAGTGTTTTGGTAGTTTGATATGCTGCATTAATATTAATGCATTAATTTCTTAGTTTTAATTCTGGACAAGGGCCAGTAATGTGTTTCAATCAATACAATGTTTTTCACTAGCTAATTTTGTTATCAAATGATTTTAAAACTTACTGGAGAGGGTAGGATGGGCTCAGAAGAGACCGTTGTAAAACCACATGTGGCATCAAAGGTCTCACTTTGTGCTTCACTGTAGCTTGTGGGTGGGAGTGTGGAGGAGCAAGACCAATTATAGAAATGAAGGAATTGGAATATAGGAAGGAGAGGGATAATGCCTCCTATTATAATTGAGGTTTTAATTTATTTCACATGGGGCTTTACAGTTATGTTATTGGTACAAGTTGTAATACCACTTTTTGTTGTAAATCAGCCAGATAGTTTAAAGTGGAGGCACTCAGAGCAGTGGTTACTAAGGAGTTCAGAGCTGAAATCTTGGCTCTGCACCCCTGTTTAACTGTGTGATCAGGGGAGGAATTGTCCTTCTGAGTCTCAGTCTATTCATCTCTAAAATGGGTATGGGGTTGGAATGCATGTGCGTGCACACACACACACACACACACACGGCTAAGTCAAGAATTAAAATCTATTGAAATCTGACCATGTAAAAGGGGGATAATTTGAAGGGTATCATAAAATTGCCTGTAACCTGACTGTAAGCAGTGCAGTTAGAATTAATGGATCTAGAAATCCATCAAGCAGCCTTTGTCTTCATCTGTCTACTTTGACTCAGTGTGTGTATAGCTGCATTTTCCTATCATTCTCAGAAGACAGGCTTTCTCTTATTCATATGATCGCATGGTTAAAAATGACTGCCAGCCTTTAGTCCTTCCAGCCTCTCTAGTTCCCTCCATCCCCTGTCTTGCTCAGACTTTGTATCTTGTTCAAATTCTTGAGTGAGAGATTCAGATTTGTAGCTTATCAGATAATGGCTCCCTCCATCCCCTGTCTTGCTCAGACTTTGTATCTTGTTCAAATTCTTGAGTGAGAGATTCAGATTTGTAGCTTATCAGATAATGGCTCCCTCCATCCCCTGTCTTGCTCAGACTTTGTATCTTGTTCAAATTCTTGAGTGAGAGATTCAGATTTGTAGCTTATCAGATAATGGCTCCCTCCATCCCCTGTCTTGCTCAGACTTTGTATCTTGTTCAAATTCTTGAGTGAGAGATTCAGATTTGTAGCTTATCAGATAATGGCTGGATGTTTTTGAGTTGGTGTCCACATCTCTCTGTATGAGTTGCGATCCTGTGGGTGGAGAGTGAATAGAGATGGCCAAATGACCTTCTGTGCACTCCATGGATCATATAGGCCAGAGAAGACTTTTTGAAAAGAGGGCATGGATTGCACAGGCAAGGTAACTCAGAAAATGATGATCCCTCTGTGATCCATTAATAAACAATACTTATTCATCATTACTAACATTAAATAGTGAAAATTCAAAAGAAACTGAACTAGAAGTCAGGTGAGCTACCTTCTGGACTGGTAGCCTTTTATTAGAATCACCTAGGGGAGATTTAAAAACTCTAATGATCAGCCTGTGTGCATGCTAAGCTGCTTCAGTCGTGTCTGACTCTTTGTAACCCTATGGACTATAATCTGCCAAACTCCTCTGTCCAGAGGATTCTCCAGGCAAGAATACTGAGTGGATTGCCATGCCCTCCTCCAGGGAATCTTCCCAACCCAGGGATCAAACCCAGGTCTCCTGCTTGGCAGGAGGGTTCTTTACCACTAATGCCCCTTAGGAAGCCCAATCAGACTGCACTCCACACCAGATAAATCACAAATTCAAAATGTCTAAGGGTGGGATTCAGTTTTCAGCATTTTCTAAAGCTCCCAAATGATTCCAGACATATAAGCAAGGTTGAGAAAAGCAGTTGAAGTCTCTGTTCTTATTTAACCGCTAGAAGAGTCCTGTACATTATTGATTTTCATCTTATTTTTAAAATAACAGGTATCTGTAAGCCTCTTCCAGCTCTAACCTGAATTCCAAAGACTGAGTCTTGATTTATCTGTAATCAAACAAAATTTCATAAAACATACAGTCAATCCTTCTTATCCATGGGTTTTTCATCCATGGATTCAACCAATAAGGGATTGAAATTATTTTTAAAAAATCCATAAAGTCCCCCAAACAAAACTTGAATTTGATGCATGCTGGCAACTATTTATATACCATTTACATTGTATTTATAACAATTTGTATAGCATTTATCTTGTATTAGGTATTTTTAAGTAACCTAGGCGCTAGTGGTAAAGAACCCTTCTGCCAATGCAGGAGATGTAAGAGACATGGGTTTGACCCCTGGGTCAGGAAGATCCCCTGGAGGAGGGCACAACAACCCATTCCAGTATTCTTGCATGGAGAATCCTATGGACAGAGACTGGCAGACTACAGTCCATAGAGTCACAAAGAGTCAGACACAACTGAAGTGACTTAGCAGAGGTGAATAAAGTATACAGGAGAATATGTGTAAGTTATATGCAAATACCACACCATTTTATATAAGGAATTTGAGCCTCCTAGGATTTTGGTATGGAGTGGGGGAGTCTTGGTACCAATCCCCTGCAGATATAGGGGGAGGACTGTATTTCAAGGTAACTTAAATATCATGAAGAATATCATAAAGAAAATTGAAAGTACAGATTAAAGTATGGTTTGTGGGTAGAAACTTATTTTAATTAGTAGTAGTTAAAAATAAGTGTCCATTGGGTATGTAACCTATGCTATACCTTCCCAACTGTTTCTCTGTTTGGATTTGAAGACTAATGGAAATGTTTAAAAAAAAAGAAATAGGATCATCCCAGTGCACCAGCCCCAAGCATCCAGTATCGTGCATCAAACCCAGACTGGCGACTCGTTTCATATATGATATTATACATGTTTCAATGCCATTCTCCCAAATCATCCCACCCTCTCCCTCTCCCACAGAGTCCAAAAGACTGTTCACTGGGACGACCCAGAGGGATGGTATGGGGAAGGAGGAGGGAGGAGGGTTTAGGATGGGGAACACATGTATACCTGTGGCAGATTCATGTTGATATATGGCAAAACAAATATAATATTGTAAAGTTAAAAAATAAAATAAAATTAAAAAAAAAAAAGAAATAGGAGAGCATATAGTTTTCTTTCTGAGTTGAACATTGTGAAAAGAATGTATAACCTACAGTGAACAGCTCTGAGTTTTGGTGTGGAAATATTGTGGATTTTTTTTTTTTTACCTTTATGCGAACTTCTTTTGCCTTTGGTGGAGCCACTTCTACCTCCTCAATGGAAAATGATCCACCAGGCTTCCAGACTATGGCTGCTTTGCACCTGATAACCTGGGAAAAAGAATATGGAGGCAGAAAGGGAAACTCCTTAGGATTGGGAGTTAGAGCATTCCTATATTAATGATTATTAGAAGGTTGAATCCAATTCTTTCACACTCAAGCCTAGATAAAAAAAAAAAAAGGAATAAATCATTGCTTAAATATACTCAGAATGTAGCCTCTTGACCTCAACTCAACTTTTCTTGTACTATCAGTCTCTGTATTCAAATCAGTCTTGCAATTCTAACTGTATGTACATACTGCTACACAACCAAGAGGATAGATGTCATACTTTTGATCTTATGATGAACGAAGTAGTTCAGTTTCAGGGTAGAAATGACATTGCAGTGTGAGAGTTATTTGTGGTCCTAGGTATGGGAGAGAATCAGTTTTGGGGTGCAGGCAGGAATGGAGACCATCTAGCTGTGGCATTTCATCAAATGGTGGTGGTCACTGGCAGACTGAGATTGAAGAGTTTGTTGGTGGTAAGGTAGTCCTTCAAGGGTTCTGATTTCAGCCTGTCATCGTTCTCACTATAAATTATTATCCTATGTGATTTCACCTAGTTTATACAGAATCAATTATTACTTTTATATAGATGATCTTTGCAACAGACTTGTTACTAAGCTTTAGATTCTATTCATTGGCTATTTGAATGTGCTTAGTTGCTCAGTCATGTCCAACTCTTTGAGACCCTTTGGACTGTCCTACAGGTATCTCAAATTCAACATGATAAAACATGAAGACACTGTTATTTCTTTCTTCCACCACCCCCCTTCCCTTGACCAGTGGTGGACACAGCACACAATTTGTTCTTTGCTTTCTCTGTTTCAATGAGTTGCCATGTAATCTATTCAATAATACAAGAAAGAAACCTGGAAAGAGCCTTGATTTGTCTCTTTCCCTCAACCTCCACAATCTAAAAATTTCTGTAATCTGACCCCTCTTCTCCATTTCTGCTGCTACTGTGTGGTCCAGTCCTCATTGCCTTTCACCTGGCTTGGTTCATCACCTTGAAGTCCATCTTTTATAGCGTTGCTGTGCTTAGCTGCTCAGTTGTGTGTCTGACTCTTTGTGACCCCATGGACTGTAGCCCGCCAGGCTCCTCTGTCAATGGGGATTCTCCAGGCAAGAATACTGGAGTGGGTTGCCATGCCCCCCTGGGGATCTTCTTAACCCAGACCTGAATTGAACCCAGGTCTCCCAATTGCAGGCAGATTCTTCACTGTCTGAGCCACAGGGAAGCCCTGAACTATAATCCTTATCATGCTAATTCCCTACCTAAAAATGATATTGTCACCAATTGTTTGTCAGGATCTGTTGACATGGTCTACAGAGCTTTCCATGATCTTCCTGTCAGTCTTTCCAACCTTATTTCTAGTCATTTCCTGCCCTCAGGAACAACAGAAAAATTCTGGATAATTTTGTTCTGTTTTTCCTCATGTTTCGTCTACCTGCAAAACTGTCTCCTCCTTTACCTGGTGAATTCTTACATCTGTAAGTTTTCTTTTATATGTCACTTTCTCTGGGAAGCCAGGCAAGATTAGGAGCAATGCCCCTCTCTTTTTTACTACCCCTGGACTCTCTTTCATAATTACTATGTCTCTGTATGAGATCCTTTAAGGAGGGGATATATCTTTAACTTTGGAAAGTTTGATATACGGCTTGATATATTGCCTATTAAAGGACTGAAAAAAAAAAAAAAAACTGAAGAAAGGCAAGGCATATAAAAGGAATAAAAGAAAAGGGGAAGGAGAAGGAGAGATATTAAGATTAAGATTGTCTTCCACTTTTAGGAGTATAGAGAGTAGTTGAGTGATGCTGCTAAGTCGCTTCAGTCGTGTCCGACCCTGTGCGACCCCATAGACGCCAGCCCACCAGGCTCCCCCGTCCCTGGGATTCTCCAGGCAAGAACACTGGAGTGGGTTGCCATTTCCTTCTCCAGGTGTTGGTAAATAGACAAGCACACAGGTTGACACATTTATGATATGACATAAAAAAGAATGCCATACTTACTTTCCCGGTAGTACTCATGCTGATTTTCTCTGTGTTCTTCTGGCCACAGATGAATATACTGAGAAAAGGAGATTCTGGTTACTTTCAAAGTCCAAGGGAGTAGAGGTCACTGTTTGATCAAGAGGCTGAGTCCTGACCTTTGTGTATTAATCAGGTAATTAATACACCTCATAACTGGAAACAGATGTTCCTGTTCCTTGATGGAAGTTCCTAATTATAATATCAAAAAGATTTAGCTCAGTGCAAAAGCACAAAAGGTGAAATTGTGCAGTTTTTCTTCTATTAGTCATGAGGTTCCCTCTTAGTATCCATTCTGTTGAGTTTTAAATTTGGTCTTCTAAATGTCCAAGTTTAAAATTTCTATTAACATGTATAAAATTGTGTCTGTGTTGTTTTCCCAATGCAGGTATGGTATCTACGAGTCTAAATTTGAGTAACCCATTGGTTTTCCAAGCATGTGTCACATTGTTGAGGAATTAGGATATTACTAGCTAGTTTTATCTAGGAGTTTAGCATAAGCTCCTCACCTCTTGGTATGCTGAGCTGGTTACTCAGAGAAATTGAAACCAATTTGGGTAAGAAGCCTAACAATCAGGATTTGAATTTGAGCAAATCTCTGTATGTGGATTAAGAGACTTGACCAGGACCCTGATGAACATGAGGAAAAGGAAATACATTCCCAATGAAAGGTAACACCAGTAGGCAGGTTTTAGCTAGAAGGGAAGAAAAGAAGATTAAATGCTCTTTCTGTGTCATGATATGAGCATATGATTTTCTTCCTTAGCCTGTGAGATTACAGTGGATTATATTGATTAATTTTCAAATACTGAACAAGCTTTACATATCTGGAACAAATTCTACTTGGTGTATTAGTTTTCTTTTTTTGCACTGTCTTTGTCTGATTTTAGTTTCATTACTGATTATTATTAGTAATAATAATTTCATAAAATTATTTCTTCTTCTTCTGTTTTCTGGGAGAGAGTGTATAGAATTGACATTAATTCCTTAAATGTTTGGTTGAATCCTTCAATGAAACCATCTGGATCTAGAGATTTCTATTTGGGGATGTTTAAAATTGTGAATTCAATTACCTTTGTCTTTGTTAGGTGGTTGGTTTGGTTTAGTCTCTAAGTTGTGTCTGATTCTTGCAACCCTATGGATTCTAGCCCACCAGGCTCCTCTGTCCAGAGGATTTTCCAGACAAGAATATGTAAATACTCTGTTTTGTATTTTAGTCTGCAGTCTTTGAGCAATTACTCCGTTTCATCTAATTTGTCAAATTTATGTGTGTAGAATTACTAACGAAGAGTGAAAGTGAAAGTTGCTCAGTCTTGTCTGACTCTTTGTGACCCCATGGACTATATATACCATGGAATTCTCCAGGCCAGAATACTGAGGTAGGTAGCTTTCCCCTTCTTCAGGGGATCTTCCCAACCCAAGGATGGAACCCACGTCTCCCGCATTGCAGGTGGATTCTTTACCAGCTGAGCCACAGAAGTGTTAGTATTCCCTTATTACTCTTTTGATGTTTGCAGTGTCTGTAGTAATATACTCTGTTTGATTCCTATTATTGATAATTTGTGTCTTTTTTCTGTTTTTCTTTGTCAGAAGCCACTCTTATATTTCAGGCATTCATTTGATGCTGGGGTAATGATGATGAATGTGATATTCAGAGTCCACAGTCTCATAGTGTGAACAAATAATCAGACAATTATAATACAGTGTTTGACATGGTATTATAGAGGGAGTAGAATATGCAATAGAAACAGAGAGGAAGTATATGTAATCTATATTTCTGGGAGCCCAAGGCTGATAGAGTTGGGCCAAGAGAACGCACTGGTCATAGCAAACACCCTCTTCCAACAACACAAGAGAAGACTCTACACATGGACATCACCAGATGGTCAACACCGAAATCAGATTGATTATATTCTCTGCAGCCAAAGATGGAGAAGCTCTATACAGTCAGCAAAAACAAGACCAGGAGCTTACTGTGGCTCAAATCATGAACACCTTATTGCCAAATTCAGACTTAAATTGAAGAAAGTAGGGAAAACCACTAGACCATTCAGGTATGACCTAAATCAAATCCCTTATGATTATACAGTAGAAGTGAGAAATAGATTTAAGGGACTAGATCTG
>NW_011494835.1:7545106-7546043 GCF_000754665.1 Bison bison bison | reverse complement strand
TACCATACAAAGCTAGTGGAGGTGATGGAATTCCAGTTGAGCTATTTCAAATCCTGAAAGATGATGCTGTGAAAGTGCTGCACTCAATATGCCAGCAAATTTGGAAAACTCAGCAGTGGCCACAGGACTGGAAAAGGTCCGTTTGCATTCCACTCCCAAAGAAAGGCAATGCCAAAGAATGCTCAAACTACCACACAATTGCACTCATCTCACATGCTATTAGAATAATGCTGAAAATTCTCCAAGCCAGGCTTCGGCAATATATGAACCGTAAACTTCCAGATGTTCAAGCTGGATTTAGAAAAGGCAGAGGAACCAGAGATCAAATTGCCAAAATCTGCTGGATCATGGAAAAAGCAAGAGAGTTCCATAAAAACATATATTTCTGCTTTATTGACTATGCCAAAGCCTTTGACTGTGTGGATCACAATAAACTGTGGAAAATTCTTCAAGAGATGGGAATACCAGACCACCTGACCTGCCTCTTGAGAAATTTGTATGCAGGTCAGGAAGCAACTTAGAGCTGGACATGGGAAAACAGACTGGTTCCAAATAGGAAAAAGAGTACATCAAGGCTGTATATTGTCACCCTGCTTATTTAACTTACATGCAGAGTACATCATGAGAAACGCTGGGCTGGAAGAAGCACAAGCTGGAATCAAGATTGGCGGGAGAAATATCAATCACCTCAAATATGCAGATGACACCACCCTTATGGCAGAAAGTGAAGAGGAATTAAAAAGCCTCTTGATGGAAGTGAAAGAGGAGAGTGAAAAAGTTGGCTTAAAGCTCAACATTCAGAAAACTAAGATCATGGCATCCAGTCCCATCACTTCATGGGAAATAGATGGGGAAACAGTGGAAACAGTGGCAGACTTTATTTTTTGGGGCTCCAAAATCACTGCAGATGGTGATTGCAGCCATAAAATTAAAAGAC
>NW_011494835.1:7544309-7545006 GCF_000754665.1 Bison bison bison | reverse complement strand
ATTCTCTGCAGCCAAAGATGGAGAAGCTCTATACAGTCAGCAAAAACAAGACCAGGAGCTTACTGTGGCTCAAATCATGAACACCTTATTGCCAAATTCAGACTTAAATTGAAGAAAGTAGGGAAAACCACTAGACCATTCAGGTATGACCTAAATCAAATCCCTTATGATTATACAGTAGAAGTGAGAAATAGATTTAAGGGACTAGATCTGATAGACAGAGTGCCTGAAGAACTATGTATGGATGGAGGTTCATGACATTGTACAGGAGACAGGGATCAAGACCATCCCCATGGAAAAGATGCAAAAAAGCAAATGGCTGTCTGGGGAGGCCTTACAAATAGCTGTGAAAAGAAGAGAAGTGAAAAGCAAAGGAGAAAAGGAAAGATATTCACATTTGAATGCAGAATTCCAAAGAAAACAAGAAGAGATAAGAAAGCCTTCCTCAGCGATCAATGCAAAGAAATAGAGGAAAACAACAGAATGGGAAAGGCTAGCAATCTCTTCAAGAAAATTAGAGATACCAAGGGAACATTTCATGCAAAGATGGGTACAATAAAGGACATAAAAGGTATGGACCTAACAGAAGCCGAAGATATTAAGAAGAGGTGGCAAGAATACACAGAAGAACTGTACAAAAAAAATCTTCATGACCCAGATAATCACGATGGTGTGATAACTCACCTAGAGCCAGACA
>NW_011494835.1:7531009-7544209 GCF_000754665.1 Bison bison bison | reverse complement strand
CCAAAATCACTGCAGATGGTGATTGCAGCCATAAAATTAAAAGACACTTACTCCTTGGAAGGAAAGTTATGACCAACCTAGATAGCATATTCAAAAGCAGAGATATTACTTTGCCAACATCCATCTAGTCAAGGCTATGGTTTTTCCTGTGGTCATATATGGATGTGAGAGTTGGACTGTAAAGAAAGCTGAGTGCTGAAGAATTGATGCTTTTGAACTGTGTATTGGAGAAGACTCTTGAGAGTCCCTTGGACTGCAAGGAGATCCAACCAGTCCATTCTAAAGCAGATCAGTTCTGGGTGTTCATTGGAAGGAGTGATGCTGAGGCTGAAACTCCAATACTTTGGCCACCTCATGCGAACAGTTGACTCATTGGAAAAGATTCTGATGCTGGGAGGGATTGAGGGCAGGAGGAGAAGGGGACGACAGAGGATGAGATGGCTGGATGGCATCACTGACTCGATGCACATGAGTTTGTGTGAATTCTGTGAGTTGGTGATGGACAGGGAGGTCTGGTGTGCTGCGATTCATGGGGTTGCAAAGAGTCGGACACAACTGAGCAACTGAACTGAACTGAACTGCAGGGTCTTGCTATAATGAGATTTGGACAATGGCTGGGAGTTAGGAACAGAGTTTGGTGGGGATGGGGTTTGAGTATGGCTGAGTGGGAAGGCTCACAGACAAGGACTCTGGTATCTTTTAAAGGACAGGAACTGGGGGAAGACTGAAAGAAGTTCAATGTAATTAAGGCACAAGGAATGAAATGAAAGATGTGAGGTTAACGTGAAAGATTCATGTAGAGAAAGGAGTGGTGAGAATGCCAAATTTACTTAGCTGGTAATTGGCTATGGGATTCTGGTAAGTCTGTACACTGAGCTTCCCTTGGCCTTGATTTTCTTCCCCACAAAATGAAGGTGACAGCCAAATAATCTCAGAAATTACCTCTGCCCATACCCGAACAAAGCTAAATTTAATAGGTCCCTTTGCAGAAAGGTTCCACAGATGGTTTCTGATAGTGAGATTGGGAAAGGTTAATAATATTCTAGTCCGGGAATCTGTATAACAACCAGAGCTTGGTCTGCATTTGGTTTTTCTCATAAAGGTTCATCTCAGTTTCTTTGCACTCTGTTTTGTTCTATTATCACATGCACCGTTAATACTACAAAGAGTAATGTTATTTATTTTAATGTTTGGTGCCAACGTCTGTTGTTGCTAAATCATAGATAATTATTAAGCCAATTTCAAAAAAGAAAATGTAAATAAAAGTAATATTTCCTCATACTCCAATTAAATAATGTAAATTGCTTGAGGACTTTGTGAATAAGTTGGGGAAAAACTACCATTTTTCTAGGGTCAAATTCTGAAATAAGGTTTCAAGGTAGGTAAGATGACTATATTAAATTAACACCTATGGCTTCTTTATAGCTACTACCTGTTTGTCATATTTAATGTGAAGAGCAGAAATGGCACCTTTTCTGACCTTTTTATGTGCTTGTAAACTCCGCAAAAGTTTTATGTGCTTGTAAACTCTGCAAAAGTAGCCACTTCAGCAGTAATAGCATGTTCTCCATCAAATTAGCATCAATGCCTCTTTCATCTCGGTTTGTTTCCAAGGCAAAGCATTCAATATCACAGTAATACAAACCTATGCCCCAACCACTAATGCCGAAGAAGCTGAAGTGGAACAGTTCTATGAAGGCCTACAAGACTTCTAGAACTAACACCAAAAATATATGTCCTTTTCATCACAGGGATTGGAATGCAAATGTAGGAAGTCCAGAGATAACCTGGAGTAACAGGCAAGTTTGATCTTGGAGTACAAAATGAAGTAGGACAAAGGCTAACAGAGTTTTGCCAGGAGAACAACTGATCATAACAAACACCCTCTTCCAACAACACAAGAGATGACTCTACCCATGGACATCCCAAATGGTCAGTACTGAAATCAGACTGACTGTATTCTTTGCAGTTAAAGGTGGAGAAACTCTATATAGTCAGCAAAAGCAAGACCAGGATCTGACCGTGGCTCAGATCATGAACTCATTTTTGCAAAATTCAGGCTTAAACTGAAGAAAGTAGGGGAAACCCCTAAATTCAGTATGACCTAAATAAAATCCCTTATAATTATATAGTAAAAGTTGACAAATAGATTCAAGGGGTTAGATCTGTTAGACAGACTGCCTGAAGAACTGTGGATGGAGGTTCATAACATTGTATAGGAGGCAAGGACCAGAACCACTCCAAAGAAAAAGAAATGCAAGAAGGCAAAATGGTTGTCTGAGGAGGCCTTCGGAGAAGGCAATGGCACCCCACTCCAGTACTCTTGCCTGGAAAATCCCATGGATGGAGGAGCTTGGTGGGCTACAGTCCATGGGGTCGCTAAGAGTCAGACACGACTGAGCAACTTCACTTTCACTTTTCATGCACTGGAGAAGGAAATGGCAACCCACTCCAGTGTTCTTGCCTTGAGAATCCCAGGGATGGGGGAGCCTGGTGGGCTGCCATGTATGGGGTCGCAGAGTCGGACACGACTGAAGTGACTTAGCAGAGGAGGCCTTAAAAATAGCTGAGAAAAGAGGAGAAGTGAAAGGCAAAAGAGAAAAAGAAAGATATATCCATCTGAATGCAGAGTTCCAAAGAACAGCACAGAGAGATAAGAAAGTCTTCTTAAGTAAACAGCTCAAAGAAAAAGAGGAAAAAAAAATAGAATGGGAATGACTAGAGATCTCTTCAAGAAAATTAGAGATATCAAGGGAACATTTCATGCAAAGATGGGCACAATAAAGGACAGAAATGGCAAGGACCTAATAGAAGCAGAAGAGATAAAGAAAAGGTGACAAGAATACACAGAAGAACTATACAAAAAGGTCTTAATGACCCGATAACCATGATGTTGTGATCACTCACCTAGAGCCAGACATTCTGGAATATGAAATCAAGTGGGCCTTAGGAAGCCTTACGACAAGCAAAGCTAGAGGAGGTGACAAAATTCCATTTGAGCTATTTCAAATCCTAAAAGATAATGCTGTGAAAGTGCTGCACACAATATGCCAGCAAATTTGGAAAACTTGGCAGTGGCCACAGGACTAGAAAAGGTCACTTTTCATTCCAATCCTAAAGAGCACTGACAAAAAATATTCAAAGGACTGCACAATTGTACTCATTTAATATGCTAGGAAGATAATTCTCAAAATCCTTCAAGTTAGGCTTCAACAGTACATGATCCAAGAACTTCCAGACATATAAGCTTGATTTAGAAAAGGCAGATGAACCAGAGATCAAATTGCCAACATCTGTTGGATCATAAAAATAATAAGAATTTCAGAAAAACATCTACTTCTGCTTCATTGTCTGCTCTAAACTCTTTGACTGCATGAATCACAATAGGCTGTGGAAAATTCTTCAAGAGATGGGACTACCAGACCATCTTACCTGCCTCCTGAGGAACCCAGATGCAGGTCAAGAAGCAACAGTTAGGACTGGACATGGAACAACAGAATGGTTCCAAATTGGGAAAGGAGTTCATCAAGGCTGTATATTGTTACCCTGCTTATTTATCTTATATATGGAGTAGATCATGCAAAATGCTGGGCTGGATGAATCACAAGCTGAATCACATCTCCAAGATGCCAGGAGAAATATCAACCTCAGATATGCAGATGATACCACCCTAATGGCAGAAAATGAAGAGGATCTAAAGACCTCCTGATGAAGGTAAAAGAGGAGAGTGAAAAAGCTGGCTTAAAACTCAACATTCAAAAAAAGAAGATCATGGCATCTGGTCCTATCTCTTCATGGCAAATTTGGTGAAAAAATAGAAACAGTGGTAAATTTTATGTTCCCGGTCTCCAAAATCACTGTGGATGGTGACTGCAGCCACAAAACTAAAGGACACTTGCTCCTTGAAAGAAAAGCCATGACAAACCTCAGTTCAGTTCAGTTCTAATGCTCAGTCATGTCTGACTGTGATCCCATGGACTGCAGCTTGCCAGGCTTCCCTGTCCATCACCAAATCCCAGAGCTTGCTCAAGCTCATGTCCATTGAGCTGATGATACAATCCAACCATCTTATCCTCTGTCGTCCCCTTTTCCTTCTGCCTTCAGTCTTTCCCAGCATCAGGGTCTTTTCCAATGAGTCAGTTCTTTACATCAGGGGGCCAAAGTATTGGAGCTTAAGCTTTAGCATCAGTCTTTCCAATGGATATTCAGGACTGATTTCCTTTAGGATTGTCTGGTTTAATCTCCTTGAAGACCAAGAGACTCTCAAGAGTCTTCTCCAACACCACAATTCAAAAGCATCAATTATTCAGCACTCAGGTTTCCTTATGGTACAACCCTCACATCCATACATGACTACTGGAAAAACCATAGCTTTGCCTAGATGGACTTTTGTCAGGAAAGTAATGCCTCTGCTTCTTAATATGCTGTCTAGGCTTGTCATAGCTATTCTTCCAAAGAATAAGCGTCTTTTAATTTCATGGCTGTCGTCACCATTTGCAGTGATTTTGGAGCTCAAGAAAATGAAATTTGCCACTGTTTCCATTTTTACCCAACTATTTGCCATGAAGTTATGGGACCAGATGCCATGATCTTCATTTCTTGAATGTTGATTTTTAAGACAGGTTTTCACTCTTCTCTTTCACCTTCACAAAAGGTCTTTGGTTCTTCTTCACTTTCTGTCATAAGAGTGATGTCATCTGCATATCTGAGGTTATTGATATTTCTCCCAGCAATCTTGATTCCAGCTTGTGCTTCATCCAGCCCAGCATTTCTCAAGATGTATTCTGCATATAAGTTAAATAAGCAGGGTGACAATATACAGCCTTGATGTACTTCTTTTCCAATTTGGAACCAGTCTGTTGTTCCATGTCCAGTTCTAACTGTTGCTTCCTGACCTGCATACAGATTTCTCAGGAGGCAGGTCAGGTTGTCTGATATTCCCATCTCTTGAAGAATTTTCCACAGTTTGTTGTGATTCACACAGTTAAAGGCTTTAGCATAGTAAATGAAACAGAAGTAGATATTTTTCTCAAATTCTTTTGATTATTTGATGATCCAATGGATGTTGGCAATTTGATCTCTGGTTCCTCCGCCTTTTCTAAGTCCAACTTGAACATCTGGCAGTTCTTGGTTCATATGCTGTTGAAGCTAGCTTAGAGAATTTTCAGTATTACTTTGCTAATGTGTGAGATGAGTGCAATTGTGGGATAGTTTGAACATTCTTTGACATTGCCTTTGGAACTGGAATGAAAACTGACCTTTTCCAGTCCTGTGGCCATTCCTGAGTTTTCCAAATTTGCTGGCATATTGAGTGCAGCACTTTCACAGCATCATCTTAGGATTTGAAATAGCTAAAATGGAATTCCATCACCTCCACTAGCTTTGTTCATAGTGATGCTTCCTAAGGCCTACTTGACTTCACTGTCCATGAAGTCTGGCTATAGGTGAGTGATCACACCATTGTGGTTATCTGGGTCATTAAGATCTTTTTTGTATAGTTCTGTGTATTCTTGCCACTGCTTCTTAATATTTTCTACTTCTGTTTGGTCCTTGCCATTTGTATCTTTTATTGTGCCCATCTTTGCATGAAATGTTCTCCTGATATCTCTAATTTTCTTGAAGAAATCTCTAGTCTTTCCCATTTCACATTTAATATGATGACAAACCTAGACATCATATTAGGTTTAAAACTTATGTTCTTCTCCATTTGAATCATGAGGCTAATGCAATGTTTCATACAATGGTGTATGCAAGAAAATATAAACTGAAAGCTAAATAACACAGATTTTCAAGCATTTTAAATTTAGTGTTCTCAAAAAATTTAAAGACCAACATAACCATATTGTAGGTGAAAATGAAAAGGTGAATCTTATTTCTTGTTCTTGTTGTTGTTTCTGTTCAGTCGCTAAGCTGTGTCCGACTTTTGTGACCCCAAGTACTGCAGCATGCCAGGCTTAAGACATCATATTAAAAAGCAGAGACATCCCTTTGCCGATGAAGGTCCATGTTGTCAAAGCTATGGTTTTCCCAGTAGTCATGAACAGACGTGAAATTTGTACCATAAAGAATGCTTAGTACCAATGAATTGATGCTTTCAAACTGTTGTGCTGGAGAAGACTCTTGAGAGTCCCTTGGACAGCAAGGAGATCAAACGAATCTTAAAGGATATCAACCCTGAATATTCACTGGAAAGACATACGAAGCTGAAGCTCCATTTTTTGGCCACTGGATGCTGACTTATTGAAAAGCTCCTTATACTGGGAAAGACTGAGGGCAGGAGGAGAAGGGCACAACAGAGGATTTGATTGTTGGATAACATCACTGACTCAGTTTACATGAGTTTGAGCAAACTCAGAGAGATAGTGACGGACAGGGAAGCCTGGCATGCTGCAGTCTTTGGGGTAGCAAAAGTCAGACAGAACTTAGTGACTGAATAGCAACAACAAGAAATTAGATTAAACTTTTGCATTTTCACCCACAACGTGGTGACATTGGTCTTTAAATTTAAAATGCTTGAAAATCTATGTGTTATTTAATTTTCAGATTATATTTTCTTCGATGCACCATTGTATGTAACATTGCATTAGCCTCATGCTTCAAATGGAGAATGTAAGTTTTAAATTCTCAGCATGCTTGTCTTTTCTTATCAACATGAAGCTTCAGTCCACCATCAATAATGTAGGAACTATTGTTTTTATAGGCTAATGATGGGTGGATCTTGGTACTCTCTTACTAGTATGACCAATAGGATACTTTTATTTGAATATTGCCTGTGGATAGGAGTGAGCTATTCAGCTAAAGAATTTTAAAGGAGACCTATTTAAGGGTCAGTTTCAGAGTTCTATAAAAATTATTTGGGTCATGTTGTTTCAGAACCCATAACCCAAGTCCCATCAGCTCTGCACTCAATGTACAGAGATGCAAGAATGGACTCATAGAGCTAGAAAGTGGCTTCAAGGTCAAACACTCCAACACTGGTTTTCAGATGCTTTGTAACTGACTGATTTTAGTCAGTCTACCAAGTGCACTTTAATAATTTCAACCAAACTTATTGTTAGTTTATATCAACCACTACTATATTGCATAGCAATATCATATAGTAAAGCTCAGGAAAGGGAATACAGCATCCTAGGAAAACCCAGTTCTCTTTAAATGTAAACATTCTTGCACTTTTACTTGTTTACATGGAAAATATTTCGCAGTCAAGACTTTTGAACTCACTCATTACTCTATACAAACACAATCTGCCCCTTGCAAAATAAATTTTTCCTGCTTCCTATCTGGAAGGCTTTTTCTCTCTTTTATAGGTTCTTATGCACAGTTCCAGTTTCTACAATGTCTTTTACCCATTGTTCATGTTGTAGTTATACAGTCTCCCAAGGCCCAACTTGGGAGTGACCTGCTCTCAGAGGGCTTCCCCAGTCTTCCAATCAGAAATGAGGTCTCTATGCCTTGAATCTATAGTCTTTTGGATTGTCTGAGCAGATATCACATCCAGTCCTATATTGTAGTTCTTTTTGTATGAGCATCTTATAATACTGAACCATCAGTGACTTGAAGGCAGTGCTTACTTTTATCTCTTTTTCTAGTATGTCTACCACAGTGTGGTTATTAAATGTTTAGTAAATGTATGCTGAAGAGAAATACTTCTGAAGTATCAAATAATAAACTATTGATTAAAAATAAACCCATAAAAGCAGCACAAATTGTACTTTGTAAATAAATAACTCTCTGGAGGAATTTAGATCATTTCAAAATTATGTTAGTGATAAATAGGTTGCTAATTAAGTTGTACTGTAGTTTAATTTAACTTATATCAGTACTCAAATCACAAAGAAAATTTTACTATAACATAACTTTGTAGTATTTATTCTTTCATTGGTCTTTCCTTTTCATTTTCTCATTTGATTTTCATACCTGACTCTCAAGGGAAAAGGTATCATCCTCATTTTATAGATGACAACAGTGATGACATGGGCAAAGGCACTTAGGGTCACACAGGCTTCCCTGGTGGCTCAGGTGGTAAAGAATCTGTCTGCAATGCAAGAGACTGGGGTTTAATCCCTGGGTTGGGAAGATCCCCTGGAGAAAGAATGGCAACCCACTCCAGTATTCTTGCTGGAGAATTCCATGGACAGAGAAGCCTGGCAGGCTCCAATCCATGGGTCGCACAGAGTTGGACATGACTGACCTACTAACCCTTGACTTTGACTTCAGGGTCACACAATGACTGCTTAAAGGGTTCTTCACAACTGATTTACAGCTCTTGTATCTACATGGTTTCCTACAACCACTCTCTTTTATACTTGAGTTGAGACTTCTCATTTTTCATAAAAGTTTGGATGTAAGAGTCATATGTATAAGACATCATGCAGAGATACATTACACAAACATACACACGTACACACAAACACCAGTTTTCATCTTGGAGCAATTCAAATGCCTTATTCATTTCTTGCAAAAGGCAAGTTATAGGTTATAAGTAGATCTATGTTATTTTTTTATTTTTTGGAAAGTAGCCAGTTACCAGTTTTGGAGAAGGAAATGGCAACCCACTCCAGTATTCTTGCCTGGAGGATCACATGGACGGAGGAGCCTGGAAGGCTACAGTCCATGGGGTCCCTAAGAGTCGGACACGACTGAGTGATTTCACTTTCACTTTTCACTTTCATGCATTGGAGAAGGAAATGGCAACCCACTCCAGTGTTCTTGCCTGGATAATCCCAGGGACAGAGGAGCCTGGTGGGTTGCTGTCTATGGGGTCGCACAGAGTCGGACACAACTGAAGCGACTTAGCAGCAGCAGCAGTTACCAGTTTAGGAATAGAGTCTCTGGTTTTAAATTCTGTAGAAGGAAATGTCAATAATAAAATGGCTTAAAAAAAAAAAAAAAAAGCAAATCTAATCAAAGAATCAAATGAATTGTTTATGTATAAAATTGGAAAAAGCATTCATGGGGATAGCAAACCATTTACTTTTTGACTCTTTTCCTCTTCATCAAAAGCTATTGAGGTCCTTTAATGGACCAGAACCTGGTGGTCCGGAGTCAACGATGAGAAAGTGAAAGGAGAGAGGCTAATATTTCCTGGGTTATGAAGCCGGCTTTTGCGTTCCAGGAAATCAGCCAGAAATAGATAGATAGAGAGAGAAAGAAAGAAAGACATGGGGACCCAAGCTCTGATGGAGCAAAGGTGTTTTAATCAATATGGTGTGGGCATATATACTGTAGTTATTCTCAACAAAAATAAAGATTAAAATTCCAGACTTAAAAACAAAGGCGATCCATATTAAAGAGAGAGGGAGAGCTGTAAACAATCACTTTTACTGTATGGTTCATAAGAAGGAAGAGGGTACTTATCACCATATTGAAAAACTAATGAAGGAAATGCGTGGATCCCTCAGCCCCTGGAGAGGCTTGCCTCTCCTCTTAATTCCTGAATATTCAGGAATTAATAAGGAACAGAGGATTCCTAACAGATCCAAAACAGACACAGGAAGCCTCCTGTTAAATGCTTCCTGACAAAAAGCAAGGTAATTTAATTCATCGTGGAATGCAGTTGCATTCATAGTACCTGGATTACCAGTATGGTAGATGAGCCCTACATGGACCACAGGCGACTGTTGGAGTGGATTCAGTACAGCCATGATCACAGACCATCGGCCTGCAGTTCTCCTTTGTGCCTAGGGCACCTGTAATTTCCTGTAGCAGCTTACCCTCCAGCGAGTATGATTTGAGCTACCACATACCTACTCCCTCCCTCTGAGGCTCTAGATATGTCTGCTTCACAAACCTAATGTCTCAACCTCAGAAATAAATTTCTGCACTTCGGTTATATTTTGAGAGAAATGTAGTCAAGTAGTTGCAGAATATGCTAGTGGCACCCTGCCTAGACCCCATTGACTATGTGATCACTGTGAGTAGGGCAAAAACAGGCATGATTTTCCCCATTTTTATAACTTTGAGAGGACTGAGGTTTCAAGAAGTTAAGTATTTTTTACTGATTGTATTTATTATGCTTTTCATTTTTTAATACTTTACGCTTTGATATCTTGAGACCTGGCAGACACAGGGAGAGACTGCCTCTCCCAGGATTACTTAATTTCTAGAGATAGCGAACAGCTTGCTTAGGTATCTCTTTGATATGCAAGCCAACCAATCTCAGGTTCGTATCCCCCAACCACCTCCTTTTATTGTTGCCAACTGTCTGGGATGTTATCCTCTTGCCCTAAATCACTCCAAGTCCAGTTACCAGATAACTGAGGACAACCCCTATGGCTCAGAATCCACTGAAGCTCACTTACGGATAGGCCTTGCCTATCCCACCTTGCTTACTCCTTTTCCTGAAATCCACAATAAAGGCTCTGGCCCATGCTTTTCCCGACCTCTTTCTGTCTTCTTGGCTGACCCTGCATAGCATGGCATATTCCTCCTTTGGGGGAAACTGTGAGTAATAACTTCTTTTAAGGCAGTTGTCTGTATGTCTGTCATCGTCCATATCTGACTAAGTCAAATCCTGGGTATATTTTAAGACACTAATGCATACCTAGAAATTTGCAGAGCTGAACCTAGAACCCAGGTCTTTATATTCCTAGCAAGGTTTTGTTTCTACAACATTAGGTTCTTTATAAGTGTCATGTAAAATTGCATTTAAGGCTTTTTTGAAAAGTTAGGATATGGTTACAGGCATTATTTTAGGAAAAAGGATGTGTTCTCTTTATAAAAGATGACTAATACTCTTTATCAAATCCTTGACCTCAAATATTTTGTTGCCTAACAGGACAAGTTTCACTAAAATATTTGCATATTATGTAATTGTTAGGCAAGATTTTGAGTGGCTTAGAAACTTGTCAGCATGGAATTGAGTGATAGGAAAAGCCCATCATAGATTTTTTTCTATCCAGAACAAGAATCTTGTTAAGGGTGATTTTCCTCAGTGTGCTTGCTGCATGCAGTGAGGGGGGAAGAAAACGTGGCAGATATAGAAGTGTTAGAAAATATGAGTAAATTCCTTCAATGAAGCCAAGGACTAACATTGAGAGGAAATATCAGTATCGATTATGCTTAGTCATTCCAAGGACCAGCCTAATCACTTTGAAACAGTTTAATTTTTAAATTGTGTTTTTATTCAAATTGGAAATTCAGACATCTAGAGTCCCTGGAAAAAGAAACTTTCAGAATGGGAGGTTGGTCAATGGTAAAGTTTTCTCTAGTATTTTGCATTGAAATACTAATACAGTCTTATTTACATCTAATCAACTTATGCAAAACCACACCAATGAAGAAATAAAAGAGCTCCCAGATATCTTAAAAGGGCAAAAAAATCCTTCAGTTATCTTTTGCAACATTTATCTTTTGTGTAGTTATAGGTACCTTCTTCCTCATCTTTTGTTAGGGCCATTAAGCTACTATTATCGTTGTCATTGTTTCTGCTACAATTAAACATTAATTTTAGTGTTTTAATGAGTAATATGTGTCAGCACTTGTTTGCCAAGTGCTTTACCTGCGTTTTCTCATTTAGTTTTCACTACACTGGGTAATAAAGGATGTATTGTTCACCCTATTTTTCAGACAATGGGACTGGAAATTAAGGACTTTAAATTACTTGCTAAAGTCACTAATTTCTAGTAAGTGATCTGAAAGCAAAGCTCATGTGTTTAAGTTCTACACTATAGTTTTCTCAAGCATTCTAGCAAAAGCCAGAGAACAAAATAATCTCAACTATGCTGCTGGCCACATGTGGCTATTTAAATTCAAATTAATTGTAATTAAATATAATTTAAAAGTAAGTTTTCTGGTTGCAGTAGCATACTTCACATGTTCAGTGGCTACATATGGCTGATGGCTAATGAGCTGAACAATAAACCAAAGAAAAATTTCATCATTGAAGAAAATTTTCTTGGACACAGCTAGTCTGGAATCATACTGGGTGTGGGTGTGAGGGCTGGTGAGAGTGGGAATGGGAGATGTCTGAAGAAGAGAGATTTAAATAACAACACATTAGAACTGTCTGCTTTGTTCTTAAGTGGCAAATTAGAGTGACAGTTAAGGTGAGAATTTACAGTCAATACAGTGAGATTTTCTTCTGGTGTTATCCTTTGCTGGGGAGTGGCCCAGAGATGTAAGATGACTTCCCAATTATGAAATGTTTGGGTGCCAATGAGTACACTGAAGTGTGACTATTCTATATCATTGATAATGTCAGGATATTAATCTATTTTTGTTCCTATAGGACAGGTAAGAGATACCTATGGGGAAGGTAAAGGTGTGCTCTTTGATTTTAACACATTATCTTCTATTTTCTTTCATAGAGGAATATCTTTCCTCTATGAAACTTTTTCATACCTCCATTTCTTGCAAAGAAGAATTCAAGGTATCCAGATTTCTGGAAAAGACAATGTCGCGTCAAAGACCTACCTCCTATGACATCATGTCTTATGGTTTCCCAGAGATAATCAGCCTTGGGTCAAAGGAAGGCTGTACATTTGACAGATCACATGTACTCCATAGCTCAGAGGATGTGACTACAGAGCCATGACCTAATTTCAGAGACAGACTGATTAGCATCTCAGTGACCCCAAATCACACCTCTTCTGACTTAGTCTAAAATATATTTTCTAGGTAGCTATATGAAAGACCTAATATAGACTAGAGCATATGGTACATCCCTGTAAGATATTAGGCAATTAATTACAATTAAGTTTTTCAGTCTTTAAAATGAGGATATTAGTACTTAATTCATAAAATGACATTAAGATTAAATGGGATAAATTATGTAGATATCTCAGCATAGGGCAAGGCACATAAGTTCAGTTTACACAGTCTAAATTTCTGCATTACAAGTTCTAATATTAAGACTTTATTTAGAATAGAGAACATTATACTTTATCATGTAAAGAATGCAGAGTTCCAAAGAATAGCAAGGAAAGAAAATAAAGTCTTCCTCAGTGATCAATACAAAGAAATAGAGGAAAACAATAGAATGGGAAAGACCAGAGATCTCTTCAAGAAAATTAGAGATACCAAGGAAACATTTCATGTAAAGATAGGCACAATAAAGGACAGAAACGGTATGGACCTAACAGAAGCAGAAGATATTAAGAAGAGGTGGCAAGAATACACAGAAGACTATACAAAAAAGATCTTCATGACCCAGATAATCATGATGGTGTGATCACTCACGTAGAGCCAGACATCCTGGAA
>NW_011494835.1:7530466-7530909 GCF_000754665.1 Bison bison bison | reverse complement strand
CTTGACAGATCCAAAACAGCACACAGGAAACCTCCTGTTAAATGCTTCCTGACAATTCCCCCTATTTTATTATACTTGTAAAATGAAATTTGATTTGTTTCCAGTTGTAGGCACTATGATTAAAATGAATCAAGAGTAACACAAAATTGAGGTAATCTGGAAGCAAGTCCAACCATGGGACCTTCTTCCCAGGGTCATTGGAGATGACTGGTTGTAATGCACCCGTAGGTTTTATAGATGTATTAACTTTTCTAAGGTCTGTTAGGAGATGCCATTTGCTAGATTTCTTTTTTATAACAAAAATAGGAGAGTTCCAAGGAGAACAAGATTCCTCAATATGCTTTAATTCTAGTTGTGTATCTATAAGTTCCTTAGTCACCTGTAATTTCTTTTTTATTTGTCATAAATCTTTTTTTATATTTTTGTATTCATCATTTTATTTG
>NW_011494835.1:7529891-7530366 GCF_000754665.1 Bison bison bison | reverse complement strand
AGACTATACAAAAAAGATCTTCATGACCCAGATAATCATGATGGTGTGATCACTCACGTAGAGCCAGACATCCTGGAATGTGAAGTCAGGTGTGCCTTAGGAACCATCACTAGGAACAAAGCTAGTGGAGGTGATGGAATTCCAGTTGAATGATTTCAAATCCTAAAAGATGCTGCTGTGAAAGTGCTGCACTCAATATGCCAGCAAATTTGGAAAACTTGGCAGTGGCCACAGGACTGGAAAAAGTCCGTTTCATTCTTATCCCAAAGAAAGGCAATGCCAAAGAATGCTCAAACTACTGCACGATTGTACTCAACTCACACGCTAGCAAAGTAATGCTCAAAATTCTCCAAGCCAGGCTTCAACAGTACATGAACCATGAACTTTCAGATGTTTAACTGGATTTAGAAAAGGCAGAGGAACCAGAGATCAAATTGCCAACATCTGTTGGATCATCGAAAGACCAGAGAGTTCT
>NW_011494835.1:7529155-7529791 GCF_000754665.1 Bison bison bison | reverse complement strand
TTTTTTTTTTTTTTTTAATTAGCTTTCTTAGGGCAGTCCTCTTTTAAATGGTTCTTATTTCCACATGTAAAGCATCCTTCATTTCCCTTTCCTAAGGCAGCAATCATTGTTTCAGCTAGCATTTTCATCTTTTGAGTTTCTGATCTTAGATTGCAACAAGCATTCAAATATTCAATGAGTCCCTGTCTCACGAATTGGAGCTATAGCCTTTTGACATTTCTGATTTGCATTTTCATAAGCAAGTAATTTCTCTAGTTGCCTTTTATCTTTTTCTCCGATTACAGTACAGGAAATAGCAGTTTCTAATCTAGCTAAAACATCAGCATAAATTTCATTCAGTTCAGTCGCTCAGTCATGTCGGACTCTTTGCGACTCCATGAGTCGCAGCACGCCAGACCTCCCTGTCCATCACCAACTCCCGGAGTTGACTCAAACTCACATCCATCGAGTCAGTAATTTCATTAGGTCCTAGTAGAGGAGAGACTTTTAGATTCACACCTGTGGGCAGAGGAGGAGCATTTGGAGCAGCCAGGGCACGGCTTGTAGGAAAATTTTGCCAGAAATCTATCGGAATATTTTTTCCCTGTCTGGCGGCTCATTCAACATTCTCTTTGACCCAGTGCCAAATTTCTAAAT
>NW_011494835.1:7524441-7529055 GCF_000754665.1 Bison bison bison | reverse complement strand
CCATTAGTCATATATGGATGTGAGAGTTGGACTATAAAGAAAGCTGAGCACAGAAGAATTGATGCTTTTGAACTGTGTGTTGGAGAAGACTCTTGAGGGTCCCTTGGACTGCAAGGAGATCCAGCCAGTCCATCCAAAAGGAAATCAGTCCTGAATATTCATTGGAGGAACTGATGTTGAAGCTGAAACTCCAATACTTTGGCCACCTGATGTGAAGAGCTGACTCATTTGAAAAACCCTGATGCTGGGAAAGATTGAAGGAAAGTAAATGAGGGGTTTAGAAGGAAAAGAGGTATAAATAAAAATAAACTCTTCTACAATGTATGTAGTGCTTCATGGTTTAGAAATTTGATATATATAATTTCATTTTATTCTTACCCCGACCTCCAAACTAATTGTTCATATCATCTCTTTATTAATAAAGAGACTGAATTTCATGAAGACTAATTTTAGCTCAAATGAAATGTCTGATTTAAAATTCCATGATTTGGCTCTTGTGTCATGCTCAGTCATGTCTGACTCTTTTGGTACTCAATGGCCTGCACCGCCAGGCTCCTCTGTCCATGGGATTTTCCAGGCAAGAATACTGAAGTGAGTTGCCATACCCTCCCGGGGATCTTCCCAACACAGGGATTGAGCCCAGGTCTCTTGCATTGCAGGCGATTCTTTACTGTCTGAGCCACCATGGAAGTTCCCTCAGCAATTCTAGGGAAATATGTCCTTTTGTTGATTTATCCACATTGACAGACAACCTCGAATTAAATAGCTGACTGTATGATGGATTGTATGAGGCCTCCAAACGTGGACAGAAGAAAAATCAAAGTCCTATTCTCTGGAAACCATACACATACTGCTTACACTGAACAAAGGGCAATAGAAATGACCCAGTGAGCATTCTTCTCTGTTCCCCAAGATTATCTAAAGTCTACCTCAAACATCGGCTCCTCTACCAAGCTTCCTGAGCCCTCCACTCAGAATGCCATCTCCTTCTCTGCTTCCAAAGCACTAGTTTATACCCATGATACAGCACTTCCCAGACAGGCTGATACATACAAGACTTGATGGTCTGCCTGTCTCTCTCCCATAGATTATAAGCTTCTTTTTATGGATAATCACTGGAGTGAATGTTTATTGAGGGTTGTCCTATCTGTCAGCCTCCCTGAGAAGTGCTTTAAAAGGATTACCTCATTTGTTCAACCCTCTTTTTGTAGATTAAAAACAGACAAAGATAGTTAATACTTCCAAGTTCACATAGATAGTAAGGATAGGATCTTCCCAAATCTATATCCGTGTTATAACCACTGGCCCATACTGCCTCCTGGCATAGGTAGAGGCCAACTCTTACCCACCTTTGTCACTCTGCTGAACCCACCCGAGTGCCTGGAATGAGGAGGTGTTCAGTCAGTGCTGATTGGTACTGAGTGGAGGAGAAATGCCAGGGACGATGGGACCTCCCTGGTGGTTCAGTGGTTAAGAATACAACTTGCAATGCAGGGGACGTGGGTTCAATCCCTGCTCTAAGATCCCACATGCTCCAGAGCAACTATGAAGCCCAGGTACCACAACTAGAGAGAGCATGCTGCAACGAAACATCTCGCATGACACAGTGAAGACCCCCGGTGCCACATCTGAGACCTGATGCAGCCTAATTAATTAATTAATATTTTGGGGAAGGTGAGCATCTTTGCTGACTGATTGGTGTCTAACTGCTGTGCTGTGAAGAGGAGGAGAGTGCTGGAACAAACGCCAGTCTCTCTACAGAAATGTTTTGACAGATAGCAGCTCTACAAGGTGAAATAGAGATTGATATGAAAGAAAGATTGATAATGATTGAATTGAATAGAAATCAACTTAATTCAATACTGATGTTCAAGACTCAAAATAACTAAGCAAATTTAATCCCTAAAAATAAGCATCATTAAACTGCCCTTGATAGAGATTCAAACCTAGTTCTCCTATACACAAGAGGAAGAGGAGAAAGAAAAAGGGAAGAAGAAAAGTTTTACTCTACAATTTTGATTTCTGAATTTCTTGACTCAAATCTAATCCAGAGAGTAGTCTCCACCCATAAAACAGACCACAAAAAAGAGTGTATGTGCTAAGTTCCAAATGAATTATACAAACGAAAATCCTTTTTAGTCATGTGGATAGAGAGAGAAACAAGGATGAAGTACAAATGGTGACTTCCCTAGTGGTCCAATAGTTAAGAATCCTCCTGCCAATGCATGGAACATGGGTTCAATTCCTGGTACTGGAAGATTCCACATGGTGAGGAGCAACTAAGTTTGTGCGCCACAAGTACTGAAGCCCACACACTCTAGAGTCCATGCTCTGAAATAAGAGAAGCCACCACAATGAGAAGCCTGAGCACTGCAACCAGAGAGTAGTTCCCGCTCACCACAACTAGAGAAATTGCAGAAGAAATGTAATTGTGGATGAAACACAATAAAGCCAAGTTAAGCTTTAGAAGAATACTTAAAAAATGGGAAATTGTCAAAATGTAATTTTAGACTTTTAAGATGCAAAACATAATATATAAACACACACACACACACACACATATATATATATATATATATATATGTGGGCTTCCCTGATGATTCAGACAGTAAAGAATTCACCTGCAATGCAGGAGACCTGGATTTGATCACTGGGTCAGGAAGATCCCCTGGAGAAGGGAATAGCAACCACTCCACTATTCTTGCCTGGAGAATTTCATGGACAGAAGAGCCTGGAGGGCTACAATATATGGGGTCACAAGGAGTTGGACACGACTGAGTGACAAACACTTTCACTTTCACACATACACACACACACACACACACACACACACACATATATATATATATACACACACATATACATATGGAGAGAAAAAGAGTCAACTATAGGACTCCCCAGGTGGTACAGAGGTAAAGAACCTGCCTGCCAGTGCAGGAGAGGTAGGAGACTTGGGTTCGACCCCTGGGTCAGGAAGGTCCCCTGGAGCAGGGCATGGCAACCCAATGCAGTGTTCTTGCCTGGAGAATCTCATGGACAGAGGAGACTGGCAGGCTACAATCCATGGGGTAGCAAAGAGTCACACAGGACTGAAGTAATGTACCACACAGTCAACTATATATATAAGATAGTCAACTTTGAAAAAATAAAATTTATATATGTGTAGAAAAAGTTCCAAAACATTTATAGTGATTAATAAATGATGAGATTATAAGGATGTTATTTTTTCCTTTATGCTTCCTATATTTTACGAATATTCTAAATTGAACATATATCACTTATAATAGAAAAAGTATTACTTTAATAAAGAAAAATAATAAGCATCTTGTTTAAAAGTGATTTACATACACAAAAGATAGTGGTTTAGAAAGAGAAAGAACAATCCCAAGGGAAACATTTCATTTCTAATCTCCTTAAGTTGGAGGGCAGACCATAGCTGAGATTCAGGTCTAAGACTCAGGAACAGAGGTACTGGAGCTCCAGAGAAGGGTGAATTCTCAAGCTTAGCAAGGCTGCTCTGCCAAGTCAGGAACCCTGATGGGAACACTTAATGGCCAAGAAGAGAAGGATGAAACATTAAAAATAGTTAGAAAAGAGACAGTCAAATATGATAGAAAAAAATCAGGAGAGTGTTGAGGCAAGAAGTGAAAGGAAGAGTTTCAGGGAGTGATCACTTGTATTGAACTGTCAAGATGACTGCTGAAAATGTTCATTGGCTTTATTAAAACGGACAGCACTAATAAGATTAAATAATGGCTCTTTCAGGGGAGTGTTAGGGATATAAAACACAGAGGCATGTTTGAAGGACTGAGAGGAAGGTGAGGAAAAAGAGAAAATGAATGCAAAGGGTCTTTTTCTTAAATTGTGTCTTTTCTTAGACAATATGACCCCGGTATATTGCTGGCTGTAAAGTAACTGCCTGACACCACCATAGAAACTCCCCAAAGCTGCAAAGTCCAAATTACAAAGTCAAGTTATACATGGACATCGGCATCCTTTTATAAGTCAAATTCAAGTTATTCAAATTTAAAAGTCAATCCACTATTTAGTCAGATTGAGAAGTTCCAATTACTTGACTACAATTGTTCTTTCTCATGGCCAGTCAACAGAAGCCCAGATTAATAGTGCTTGGCATGGAATTCTTCACCCTCACTTCAGACAGCCACATACACTTCCATCTTGATTCCCAGTGGCAGCTGGAAAGAGATTCTGGGCAATGAAGGTTTGTTTCTGCTTTCCTTTTCAGTGGTAGAGTGTGTTAAAAAGCTGACAAACCACATCAAGAGAAGACATCGATAACATTGCGCTTCGTAAGTGGAGACAGGCAATGAGGAAGGAGAATAGGATGAGTGCAGATGCAGACACACGACTAGCAACAGGCCTAAAGGGGGGTCCCCTCTGATAACATCCACTTTAATTCACTTAATCAATACTAATGTATCAGGCACCATTCCAGATACTTGGAGTAGAGAAAAATAGCAAGAGATTCAAAGCTTCTGTTCTTCTAGGAACTGTAGGGATACAGACATTCAGTTCAGTTCAGTCGCTGAGTCGTGTCCGACTCTTTGCGACCCCATGAATTGCAGCACGCCAGGCCTCCCTGTCCATCACCAA
>NW_011494835.1:7524001-7524341 GCF_000754665.1 Bison bison bison | reverse complement strand
ACCAGGGATTATGTTTAACTATTGTTTGAAGGTAAGCCTCTACTCGTTGGCGCAAAATCCAAAGTCCCTGAACTTTAAGTAGAAAAGTGAGGGGGCTTTGCAGCCGATTGACCCGTGTTTTAGTACTTACCCGCTTCAATAGGCCCTGGGGTCACTCCGTCTGAATCTGCCACGTGTACCAAGCTCCTGTTCTGGGCGCCACTTGTTGAGGTCCTTTAATGGACCAGAACCTGGTGGTCTGGAGTCGACGATGAGAAAGTGAAAGGAGAGAGGCTAATATTTCCTGGGTTACGAAGCCGGCTTTTGCGTTCCAGGAAATCAGCCAGAAATAGAGAGAGAA
>NW_011494835.1:7516353-7523901 GCF_000754665.1 Bison bison bison | reverse complement strand
AGCCTTCTTCACAGTCCATCTCTCACATCCATACATGACCACAGGAAAAACCATAGCCTTGACTAGACGAACCTTTGTTGGCAAAGTAATGTCTCTGCTTTTGAATATGCTCTCTACGTTGGTCATAACTTTCCTTTCAAGGAGTAAGCGTCTTTTAATTTCATGGCTACTATCACCATCTGCAGTGATTTTGGAGCCCCCCAAAAAGAGACAGAGCTGGCAGAGCTTTTAGTAGATTGGGTATAAAGAGGGAAAGGTTTTTGCCTGAAGCAACTGGGTGACTTTTCAGGATATTGTAAGCTTTCTCACGAGTGAAATGGGAATGGAGGAAAATGGGCAGGAATGGGGGGTGGCGGTCAGATGTTTGGTACGAGTATTGCAAGTGGGACAGTTATCTCAGGAAACTGGACAACAAGTTGGTTAGGGAAAAGCTGGATTGCCAAGCAATGCTGACATCTCATTTGTCTTGGTGATCATACTTCACAGTGGAACCAATCTGCCCTGTGATTTTCCCTGTTGATCCTCCCTGTTTACCCTCAGCTGCTCAGGAATGTCAGCATGGCTGTGATCATAGCTACCAAATTCTTTTCCAACCTACAACTCTGGCCAGTTTTCCTTGGTCTAGGAGTGAACACCCAACCCAAGCTAAGCAAAAAGAACCTTTCTTTCATTTTTGGACTTAAGAGAGAAATCTGAACTCTCTCATTGCAGTTGTTAGATTTCATAATCATGTGTGGCTTTTTTGTGGCGTATTCCCCAAAAGCAAGGCCGTGCTGAGAAAATGAAAAAATATCCTGGGAGACACTGTAATAATAATGGATAACACTTACAGAAAGGCAGTGCTATGTGCCCACCACAGTTCTAAACATTTGTCGCATGTTGACTCTCTCAATGTTTAAAGCAAACCTATGAAGTAGGAACTGCTATGATCATTTTCATTTTATTTATGGGGAAACTGAAGGACAGGGAAGTTGGATTTCTTACTGACATAAGGCATGTAAGACATGGAACTAAGATTGGACTGCAAGTCTGTTAGTGTTAGTACCCATGCTTTTAACCACCGCACTGTACTGTCTCACATAACAGAGAGGGAAATCCTACTGAAGTTGAATTGATCTGAGTTTCTGCTCTCAATTGCAGTCCTACCCTTGACCTTGTTTGGCTGTTTGCTTAGGGCTCAGAATATACACCCAATAAAGGTCTAGATTTAGGCAACAGGGTAGGAAACAAATGACTATTGTTTTGGTCTTTAGCAAGATTGCTATGGGAGAGACAAGCCCAAGCTGGACCTTCTGATCCATGCCGGACTTCATTTCAAGTCAGTCAGCCCAAGCACTGCTGAATAGGAATAATGTATACATTCTAAGAGTAGATGCATGGGTGCAGAAAGCTTAGAGATCAGGGTATTATTTAAAAAGAGAGAAATGAACAAGACTGTGTCCCTTCAATCCTGTTCAGACACCTCCACTCTCATACCTTCTTACTTATATGAATGATAGCTCCCTAAATAAAGCATAGGCACTTGCAATGCCTCCTAAGAGCATTCTCCTGAGCTTGTAAGCCAGCCTTCTCTGCCCAGCCCAGTTTCTCACCCAAGTCTTGAGATTCGAGCTTCAATAATTACTAGGGAGAACAAGAGAGAAGCAGTATTAGGGCAAGACCCTGAGAAAATTAGATAGCAGTTATGAAACCCTTACGAAAGAAAACAAAGAGTTATGAACACGTGATTAGGGGGTTAAGAGAGTTCTTTTGCTAGAAACGCTTCAAGCCTAGAGACATGTAATTATTGAATCTAGTTTCAAACTATTCTCTCACACCTACTCATAGCTAAATTACTCACACCTCATGGTGTCTGCAAACTATAAAGGTTTTCATCAAAGAAGCTGTTTCACTGACTTCCTCGAGGGAAGCTTTGAAGGACAGTGAATAAATCATGTCTAAGGGATGCTGCGATTCATGGGGTCACAAAGAGTCAGACACGACTGAGCGACTGAACTGAACTGAACTGAAGGGATGTGAATCAACAGCTGCCAGAGTGACCAGCCAAGAACTCACATTCTTACTCTGCAAGTTAGTAAATAGTGCCCTCGGTGTTTTCTGATCTAATATTTGCCTTAGTATCTATCTCTAGCAGAAGCCAACTATTGAGAGGGTAACAGGCAGGAAGGCCAGGGTTCTCCAAATGGAGGAAATAGCCTGCAAGTGTCAGACATTTTTCTCTCTCTTAAGCGGCAGGAGGAAACAAACTAGCAATATTTTTTTCCTTCTGTATACAAATTTAAAGGGAGGTTTCTCTTAAAATACTGTGTTGCCATAATGACACCTGGTTTGGCCTGAAGTTAGCTATTCTTGAGCCTAGAGATGACCAATGCCTTTTTCTTATGGAAATGTTCATCTTAAGCTATGCTAATGTACTATGCCTTTACTCCAAACTCTGTCTCCAAGTCGGTTCCGCCTCTTGGCCCAGAGCCTACTTGACATACCAGTATGGATATTGTTCCCCTAATCTATGTAAATGAAACTATTTGTATGGTGATCTGCCCTTCTTCAAGATTCAAGTTAATCATTTTATGGCCCAGGATAAACCATTTGGCGCCAAGACTATCCCAAAACCCATCTTATGGGTGAGGGGCCTGGTGCCATTCTGAATTTTAAGACATTCCTTTCTTTCATTAACAGACTGCTAGTGACTATATAACATCCAGCTGAAGACTAGCAGGCGGGTACTCTTTCTGCCCCCTTCTGATGCCTATGTCAGAAGCTTTCTCTATCTCCTTTATACTTCAATAAAACTTTATTACACAAAAGCTCTGAGCGATCAAGCCTCGTCTCTGGCCCCGGATTGAATTCTTCTCCTCCGGGGGCCAAGAATCCCGGTGTATTCGCGTGATTCAACAACAACCTTTCACTATCAAACCAAATATCATCCTTATTAACAGGAGCAGTGGCTTCGCCATCATCAGCAGCATTACTCCAAGCCCACATTACACAGTTTCACTTTACCTTGATTGAGCTTAACCCCCTATTTGGAATATGTTACCTACTCTTTTATTTTACATAAATTCCTTCTTCAAAATGCAGCTAAAGTGAAAAAGTATTAGTGGCTCAGTTGTATCCAACTCTGTGCGACCCCAGCAGGTTCCTCTGTCCATGTAATTCTCTAGACAAGAATACTGGAGTGGGGTACCATGCCCTTCCCCAGGGGATCTTCCCAACCCAGGTATCGAACCCAGGTCTCCTGCATTGCATGTGGACTCTTTACCATCTGAGCCACCAGGGAAGCCCCAAAGAGCCTGTTGCCTCCCCTCCCCTCCAGGGAACCTCAATCTCCCAAGTGACAGGCAGGATACTCACCACGATAGTAACAAGGATGGCAAGTCTCATCTGAATCTCATCTCTCATCATTCAAATGACCTCACATTGTCTTTGGCATCATTTTTTGGCATTTATGTGTCTTTGTCATCACTTATTTCTCAGCTTTTTAACAGTATTTTGTATTATTACTTGTGCTTTTCCATCTCTTCGACTCTTGGAGACCCAGTGTTATACTGGTATCACCTGCATCTAGCAATTCCTGGCTTTGACTGATACTCCGGAAATTCTTAACTAATTACGAGCTGATCTTTCTCTTAGTTTATTCACTTTTTTTTTATAATCACTCCATTGCCTTTTCACCTATTGCTTCCCTTCAAACTGTCTCCCCCCTAATACAGCATCCTTGTTGTTGGCACCCTCCTGAATCATTCTCTCATATTCCTTGCTGTCCTTCACTTTCACATATTTGCCAACCATTCACCTCTCTAGTTTCCCCATGTTGATGTGTGATTACGTGATTATTTTTAATTACTCTCAGCACATAGATAATTTAGTTTCCCCAGGAGCAGAGTCAAATAAATGATATTCTTTTAGGCATTATAAGACACCGAGGAAAACAAAACTTATCATGGACACCTTGGGCAAGGTAAGTGCTACTTTTGAAATAGGTCTATATCATCTTTATTAAAAAGTGCCAAATCACTGCCAATGGTGACTGCAGCCGTGAAATTAAGAGATGGTTGCTCCTTGGAACAAAAGTTATGACCAATCTAGACAGCATATTAAACAGCAGAGACATTACTTTGCCAACAAAGTTCTGTCTAGTCAAAGCTATTGTTTTTCCAGTAGTCATGTGTGGATGTGAGAGGTGGACTATAAAGAAAGCTGAGCACTGAAGAACTGATGCTTTTCAACTGTGGTGTTGAGGAACACTCTTGAGAGTCCCTTGGACTGCAAGGAGATCCAACCAGTCAATCCTAAAGGAAATTAGTCCTGAATATTCACTGGAAGTGCTGATGCTGAATCTGAAATTCCAATACTTTGGCCACCTGATGTGAAGAACTGAATGTCTCATGAAAGGACTCT
The DNA here is from genome assembly GCF_000754665.1 of Bison bison bison. Taxonomy (NCBI): domain Eukaryota; kingdom Metazoa; phylum Chordata; class Mammalia; order Artiodactyla; family Bovidae; genus Bison; species Bison bison. The sequence continues at coordinate 7,519,500 of NW_011494835.1, read as the reverse complement.
GATGCTGGGAAAGATTCAAGGTGGGAGGAGAAGGGGACAGCAGAGTATGAGATGGTTGGATGTCATCACCGACTCAAGGGACATGAGTTTGAGCAAGAAACTAGTTGATGACCTAGGGTGTACCTAGTAGATTTCAATAGCCCTAGTTTATTTCCAGGGTTGAACAAGCACCATGAGAGTGGGTGAGTCATTTTAAGTCTTTGAGTCTCCCTTTCCACATCTTTAAATTAAGGGTAATTAGACGTGCCCTGTGTTTCTCTGAATATTATTATAGGGATCAAATGAGGTCATTCATGTAAAAAATTATTCAAATAAGTCTCAGACAAAAGAAAAATTCCAAACTAATTTATCCTTGGCCACTTAATTCCTACCCAGATGATATCTATAGGGATCTGGGGTTCTGATGATCATGCTATAAAAGGAGTAATCCCACTGAAGTATCCCTTCACCCCAGGCCATGAAGGAGCTGGAACTGTGGAGAGTATTGGCGACAGAGTGAGCTCAGTGGAACCAGGTGGAAATGGACCACAAAAATCTTTGCACAAACAGCCCACCACCAAAATGCATTAGCATATTTACAGGAGAAATAAGTTGGTTTGCCTCTAAATTGTTTTACCTAATCATATATCATGGTAGTAAATATATCCAGTGATTCCAAGGGTCACACAGTTTCACTGCTGTCAGTGCTAGCAATCCAGAGTGGCAGTGGCTGAGCCAAGTGACTAGTTGAGATAGGATCAGTGTACTTCTAAATAGATTAAAATCTCCTTAGGAACAGGGGCTGCTTCTTTTCTTTCCAAACAGACAATACAACTCTATTACAAACATTAAACTTGCTGAGTGACGAGATTTTAATTGTTACTCAAACTAAAAGCAATTATAATTACATGACACAATAGAAGTGTTAGCTAATATGAAAATGACAATCATATTGCAATATAAATGTATCAAGTCAATATAAATTTACACACAATTTTGTTTATCAAATATATGTCAGTAAAAACTTTTTTTCTAATGAATTATTTGTCAGCAGAAAGGGAAATTTTATAATCTGGCAAGTTAATTTATTCTGACATAGCTGCAGAAGAATTTAGATTCCTTTTTTATTGAAATACAGTTAACACACACACACAATACTATGCTACAAGAATTCCCTAGCAGTCCAGTGGTTAGGACTCCATGCTGTCCTGCCAACAGCTTGGGTTCAAAGCCTGACTGGGGAACTAAGATCTTACAAGCTGCATAGTGTGGCCTATAAAAATACATGTGTGTGTGTGTGTGTGTGTGTGTGTGTGTGTATCAGTTCAGTTCAGTTGCTCAGTTGTGTCCACCTCTTTGGGACCCCATGGACTGCAACATGCCAGGCTTCCCTGTCCATCACCAGCTCCCGGAGCTTGCTCAAACTCACGTCCATTGAGTTGGTGATGCCATCCAACCATAACATTCTCTGTCATCCCTTTCTCCTCCTGCCTTCAAACTTATCAGCATCAGGGTCTTTTCCAATGAGTCACTTTTTTGCATCAGGTGGCCAAAGTATTAGTTTTGGCTTCAGCATCAGTCTTCCAATGAATATTCAGGACTGATTTCCTTTAGGATTGACTCGTTTGATCTCTTAGCAGTCCAGGAAATCTCAATAGTCTTCTCCTACACCACAGTTCAAAAGCATCAATTCTTCAGCGCTCAGCTTTCTTTATACTCCAGTTCTCACATCCATATGTGACTACTGGAAAAGCCATAGCTTTGATTAGATGGACCTTTGTTGGCAAAGTAATGTCTCTGCTTTTTAGTATGCTGAATAGTTTGATCATAGCTTTTCATCCAAGGAACAAGCGTCTTTTAACTTCATGGCTATAGTCACCATTTGCATTGATTTTGGAGCTCAAGAAAATAAAGCCTGTCACTGTTTTAATCGTTTCTCCATCCCTTTGCCATGGAGTGATGGGACCAGATGCCATGATCTGGTTCACATAATGAATAATAATGTAAGAAATGCTGAGACAAGAGAAAAGTTTAGCAAGAATAATAAAGATTGGTGAAGGTAGCTGGAAAGAACATAAAAGAAGGAACAAAAATTTAGAAAAGAATTGTATTAGGACAGAAACCTAAGTCAAACTGCAAAATGGGTATTCAGTGGCTCAGGTAGCTAAATAATACATGTCATCTGGTTTTAGAAACAGAAGTATCTAGAGCAAGCTTTCTCAACCTTTCCAGTCAGTCTGTAATAGGTATTTACTGGTTGCCTGCTGTTCCTCAGGTACTTTCTGTGTTGATGGAAACAATGATAAGTAAAAATGTTATAAATAAGACAGTGTCTCTCCATTTCTGATGGAGACCTGCCTTTATTTTAGAACTCATTTATCTTATCTCATTTTTAAATTTACCATTTTATATTTCTGCTTCCATACTTTCATTTAAAATTTTCAATCTGTTCTTTTTGTTTAAGGTTACTCATTTCAAGGAATAATTTTAAACAATTAAATATTATGTCATTGGTTTTTGGAAAATTATGCATAAGTGCTGCACTCAATATGCCTGCAAATTTGGAAAATCAGCAGTGGCCACAGGACTGGAAAAGGTCAGTTTTCATTCCAATCCCATAGAAAGGCAATGCCAAAGAATGCTCAAACTACTGCACAATTGCACTCATCTCACACACTAGTAAAGTAATGCTGAAAATTCTCCAAGCCAGGCTTCAGCAATACATGAACCGTGAACTTCCTGATGTTCAAGCTGGTTTTAGAAAAGGCAGAGGAACCAGAGATCAAATTGCCAACATCTGCTGGATCATGGAAAAAGCAAGAGAGTTCCAGAAAAACATCTATTTCTGCAGAGCCTTTGGCTGTGTGGATCACAATAAACTGTGGGAAATTCTTCAAGAGATGGGAATACCAGACCACCTGACCTACCTCTTGAGAAATCTGTATGCAGGTCAGGAAGCAACAGTTAGAACTGGACATGGAACAACAGACTGGTTCCAAATAGGAAAAGGAGTACGTCAAGGCTGTATATTGTCACCCTGCTTATTTAACTTCTATGCAGAGTACATCATGAGAAACGCTGAACTGGAAGAAACACAAGCTGGAATCAAGATTGCCAGGAGAAATATCAGTAACTTCAGATATGCAGATGCCACCACCCTTATGGCAG
>NW_011494835.1:7512935-7515901 GCF_000754665.1 Bison bison bison | reverse complement strand
TGATGCTAAAGCTGAAACTCCAGTACTTTGGCCACCTCATGCGAAGTGTTGACTCATTGGAAAAGACTCTGATGCTGGGAGGGATTGGGGGCAGGAGGAGAAGGGGACGACAGAGGACGAGATGGCTGGATGGCATCATCGACTCGATGGACATGAGTTTGGGTAAACTCCGGGATTTGGTGATGGACAGGGAGGCCTCGCATGCTGCGATTCATGGGGTCGCAAAGAGTCGGACATGACTGAGTGACTGAACTGAACTGAACTGATTGCTTAAAAACATTACATAATAGTATAATAATGAAGGTAAGAATTAGCTGAAACTTCACAATGTCAGCATAGACACTATTAACTTTTGAGTAAACATCCTTTCAGAACACTTTCTTTTCTATCCTTTTCTGTTCCATTCCATTATCTGTGTGTGGAATCTATCTACACATTATTTATAAAAAAGGTTATATAGCCTTACGCAAATGAGATTTTACATAAATCAGTGTTTTTCAAAATGTAGTTTGGCAAGATCACCAGCATCAAACCACCCAGAGTTACTGGGATCTGCCTATGAGCTAATGAATAGAACCCCCCTGTCTGGGGTTTTAGATAGTTTGACTTCCCATTTTTACCTTATTTTCCATTTTTGATTAAGTAATGTAAATGCATAACAAAAATGAAATATAAGGACCTATAATGATAAAGCAATTTTTCATTCCTAACTTCATTAAACAGAGGTATACACACTTAAAATTTCCTGTTTTTAGATCTTTTGGTAGTTACTCCATGGAATGAAGTTATATGCCTATGCTTTATTTATCAATTTTAAACAAAATATATTAATACATTGCATAAGTAACAGCCAACTCTACCTTTCTTTTTCTTCCTTAAAACATTATTATTTATAGTTCTATTGGTTACATTTGTAATTTTAAATTGAAATGGTGGAAGTAAGATAATTAGTATTTAGTTCTCTCATATTAAAATTCATATTCTAAGATAGGATGTCATATTTTTTAAGAAACAGCAATAATAGGAATGAAAAATGAAAAGACATGACAGAAAAGATTGGGGAAGTAATAGGTAGATCAGGTACAAGAAGAAGGGACCAAAAGGGTCAGGAGTGGTTTCTGTCTTGCTGCTTGTTTCCTTGCTCTGGGCACTTAGCGCAATCCTGTCTTCAGATATGGATGTGTGAAATCCTACCAATAAGGACAGTACAGTTTAGATTTATTACTTCTATCACACTAGTTGAGTGCAATCTCAAAAATGACAAAACGATCTTGGTTCATTTCCAAAGCAAACCATTCAATGTCACAGTAATCCAAGTCTGTGCCCCAACCACTAATGCTGAAGAAGCTGAACAGTTCTATGAAGACCTACAAGACCGTCTAGAACTAATACAAAAAAAAAAAAAAGATGTCCTTTTCATCATAGAGGACTGGAATGAAAAAGTAGGAAGTCAAGAGATACCTAGAGTAACAGGCAAGTTTGGCCTTGGAGTACAAAATGAAGCAGGGCAAAGGCTAACAGAGTTTTGCCAGGAGAACACTGGTCATAGCAAGCAGTCTCTTCCAACAATACAAGAGACAACTCTACACATGGACATCCCAGATGGTCAATACTGAAATCAGATTGATTATATTCTTTGCAGCTGAAGATGGAGAAGCTCTATACAGTCAGCAAAAACAAGACCGGAAGCTGACTGTGGCTCAGATGAACCCCTTATTGCAAAATTCAGACTTAAATTGAAAAAAGCAGGGAAAACTCCTAGACCATTCAGGTATGACCTAAATCAAATCCCTTATGATTATACAGTAAAAGTGACAAATAGATTGAAGGGATTAGTTCTGATAGACAAAGTGCCAGAAGAACTATGGAAGGAGGTTCAAAACTTGGTATAGGAAGCGGTTACCAAAACCATACCCAAGAAAAATAAAGACAAAATGGTTGTCTGAAGAGGCCTTACAAACAGCAGAGAAGAGAAGAGAAGTGAAAGGCAAAGGAGAAAAGGAAAGTTATACCCTTCTGAATGCAGAGTTCCAAAGAGTAGCAAGGAGAGTTAAGAAAGACTTCCTCAGTGATCAATGCAAAGAAATAGAGGAAAGCAATATAATGGGAAAGACTAGAGATCTCTTCAAGAAAATTAGAGATACCAAGGGAACATTTCATGCAAAGATGGGCACAATAAAGGACATAAATGGTATGGACCTAATAGAAGCAGAAGATATTAGGAAGAGGTGGCAAGAATACAAGAACTATATAAAAAGGTCTTAATGATCGAGATAACCACGATGGTGTGGTCACTCATCTAGAGTCACATTTCCTGGAGTGTGAAATCCAGTGAGACTTAGGAAGGATCACTACAAACAAGGCTAGTGGAGGTGATGGAATTCAAGCTAAACTATTCCAAATCCTAAAAGATGATGCTGTGAAAGTGCTGCACTCAATATGCCAGCAAATTTGAAAAACTCAGCAGTGGCCACAGGACTGGAAAAGGTCAGTTTTCATTTCAACCCCAAAGAAAGGCAATGCCAAAGAATGTTCAAACTACCGCACAATTGCACTCATTGCACATGCTAGGAAGATAATGCTCAAAATCCTTCAAACTAGGCTTCAACAGTATGTGAACTGAGAACTTCCAGATGTACAAGCTAGATTTAGAAAAGAAAGAAGAACCAAAGATCAGATTACCAATATCTGTTGGATCATAGAAAAAGCAAGGGAACTCCAGAAAAATATCTACTTCTGCTTCATTGACTACTCTAAAGCCTTTGACTATGTGGATCACAACATATAACTTGTGAATTATGTTTCATGGAAAGAAAGGAAGAAAGAAGGAAGGAAGGAAGAAAAAGAAAGAAAGAAAAAGCCACATAGTTGTGTCTGACTCTGCAATTCCATGGACTGTAGCCTGCCAGGCTCCTCTGTCCATGGAATTTTCCAGGTAAGGATACTGCTGTGGATTGCCATTTACT
>NW_011494835.1:7508805-7512650 GCF_000754665.1 Bison bison bison | reverse complement strand
GAAAGCAATGGCACCCCACTCCAGTACTCTTGCCTGGAAAATCCCATGGACGGAGGAGCCTGGTGGGCTGCAGTCCATGGGGTGGCTAGGAGTCGGACACGACTAAGCAATTTCACTTTCACTTTTCACTTTCATGCATTGGAGAAGGAAATGGCAACCCACTCCAGTGTTCTTGCCTGGAGAATCCCAGGGACAGGGGAGCCTCGTGGGCTGCCATCTCTGGAGTCACACAGTCGGACACGACTGAAGTGACTTAGCAGCAGCAGCAGCAGCAGCAGCACAGCAGTCCACAGTCAAATCTGACCAAGTTTTATTCTCTAGATGTTTTAATAATATTACAAAAAGTGCTGAGAAAAATGAGATCACAGGGCAGAGAATTACCATTTCTATTCACTGACCACAGGCATTTAATAGAAATACCACACTTTAAAGAAAAATCCTCTAGGCCTGAACAGGGAGTTTCTATCCCTAGGGTTGTTAATAGTGATGCCTTTTACTCTAGGTTTATTTTTTAATCTGTTTAAAGCTGCTTGAGTCGGCTTTCACTTATATTAGATCCTTGAAGAGTAGGATCTTGCTTTCTATCAAAGCAAGAGTGTATTAATTAGCAGCAAGGGAAATTATTTAGTCATGGAGTTAATAGTGAAATTTTATTTTATGAAAATTCCCAATTGATTCCCTAAATTGACTTTGCCACATTAATAGAATAGTCCTCTTACAACTGACTGCCACAGCTGAGAAGTGAAGACTTTTTCCCAGATAGCTTTCCTTGTCAGCTTTAATTTTAACATTGGAAACTTCAGGAGAGATAATTAGAAAATTAACTAACATTGGAAGTAAAAAGCACATTTTAACAAATTGAAGCTATTTGGGGAATTAAGAAGATGGGACCAGAACAAAACCACTCTAGATATGTATTTTATTTTTTCTCAGTAAGACAGCAGACATTTTGTTTATACTGTCATATAGCCTTTCACTTATTAACCTATTCATTTTCTATTTCTTTTATTTTCTGTTTTTTCTCATTTTTAGTCAGGCAGGCTCAGTACCTTAGTGTCATTTCAAACTCCTCCCTTTCTGCTGCTTTTCATGTAATTTCATTTATTTCCAGGCTGCTTGTTCTATTTTTTCAATGATTTCCGCTTCCATCCTCTTGTGTCCACTCCAGTATAGGTACTCTATTTAATTATTTCTCCCTCAGACTACTATAATAGATTAACAATGTGTCTTGTGTTATTGGCCACTTCTCATTCCGATCATCTTTCTCTCTGTTGCCAGTTTAATTTTCTAAAGACATGCATTCACTTATATCCTTCTACCATGAGCCTTCTAAGCCCTGCTTCCAACAACATTCTGACATAAAAAGGGGAAAAGTCTTTCAAGTGATTCCCATTGAATGCATTTATTTATTCAGTCTGTTTTTCACTTTCTCTTTAAAAAGATACAATATCCAGTATATCTCCAAGGGTATCCATAAAGACTAATGCAATGAACTGAACCATCATATATCTGTTAGTTGGATTAAGAAATGAACTGAAGTTATGACAAACTTAGACAATGTTTTAAAAAGCAGAGACATCACTTTGCCGACAAAGGTCCGTACAGTCAAAGCTATGATCTTTCCAATAGTCATGTATGGATGGGGTAGTTGGACCATAAAGAAGACTGAGGGCTGAAGAATTGATGCTTTCAAATTGTGGTACTGGAGAAGACTCTGAGAGTCCCTTCAGCTTCAAGGAGATCAAACCAGTCAATCCTAAAGGAAATCAACCCTGAATATTCATTGGAAGTTCTGATGCTGAAGCTGAAGTGCCTATATTTTGGCCACCTGATGTGAAGAGCCAACTCATTGGAAAAGACCCTGGTGCTGGGAAAAACTGAAGGCAAAAGAAGAGGGCAGCAGAGGATGAGATGGTTAGATAGCATCACTGACTAAATGGACATGAGTTTGAGCAAACTCTGGCAGACAGTGAAGGACAGGGAAGCCTGGCGTGCTGCAGTCCATGGGGTTGCAAAAAGTCAGACACAACTTAATGACTGAACAACAGGAACAACATATCTCATTTCATTGCACTTTGCTTTATTGAGCTTTGCAGATATTGCATTTTTCACAGATTGAAGGTTTGTGGCAATCTTGTAGCTGAGTTATATTATCAGTGACATTTTTCCAGCATTTGCTTACTTTATATCTCTGTCACATTTTGGTAATTCTTGCAATATGTCAAAGTTTTTCATCATTATTACAATTGTTATGATAATCTGTGATCAATGATCTTTGATGTTATTATTGCAAAAATATTAAGACTTGCTGAAGGCTCAGATGATGATTTCCATTTTTTAGCAATAAAGTATTTTTTTAAAAAGGTATTGTACATTTTTTAGCCATAGGCTATTATATATTTAATAGACTAAAATATAATGTAAACATAACTTTTATATGTACTGGGAAACCAAAAAATTTCTGTGATTTACTTTATTAGTATTCTCAGGAACCAGACCTGCAATATCTCTGAAGCATGCTTCTAATTTATTTTTTCTCAGTAAATCATTAATCAGCAAGTGTTTCAAACATGTTTGCATAAAAAATTTACATTGCATTTTCTTGTAATGAAAAGAAAATGTCTATCTTTGGTTAGTTTTCTTTCTTACTCCTAATCCTGTATGTGTGTATTTTTGTTTTCTCTCTTTTTCTTGAATTTGCTTTGCTCAAGGTCACTGAGGGTGGTATAGGTCCTGGTGAAAACTGCTTTTTGACAATCTAGAAAGAGCAAACTGGCTTGAAATCTTTACATGGAATCTCTGTGGATATTCCATACAGTTAGGCCTGAGGCTCTGGCCTGGTAATTTGTGTGAGTGCCCTTTCCTTATCTCAACCTAGATCTTGCCAGTTTCTTCTATGTTATTACGTAGGCTAATTGTATACCACGCAGGTAGGGAGGAGTATGTATGGCACTTCTGTGATCCACTTGAGTATCTCCCAATATTCTATTGTCCAGTTGTAACATGCAGCAACCATAGCTCAGGAATGCTATGATTCCTCAAGCCATTATGAACCTGCTTGAAAGCATGTCTGCTTTCTTCAGAAAGCCTCCTTTTTTTTTTTTTAATTTAATTTTATTTTTAAAATTTACAATATTGTATTGGTTATGCCAAATAGCGAAATGAATCCGCCACAGGTATACATGTGTTCCCCATCCTGAACCCCTCTCCCACCACCTTCCCCATCCCATCCCTCTGGGATGCATTAAACCTGCACTGGCGATCCATTTCACATATGATAATTTACATGTTTCAATGCCATTTTCCCACATCATCCCACCCTCTCCCTCTCCCACAGAGTCCAAAAGACTGTTCTATACATGAGTGTCTCTTTTGCTGTCTCATATACTGGGTTATTGTTACCATCTTTCTAAATTCCATATATATGCGTTAGTATACTGTATTGGTGTTTTTCTTTCTGGCTTACTTCACTCTGTATAATAGGCTCCAGTTTCATCCACCTCATTAGAACTGATTCAAATGTATTCTTTTTAATGGCTGAGTAATACTCCATTGTGTATATGTACCACTGCTTTCTCATCCATTCATCTGTTGATGGGCATCTAGGTTGCTTCCATGTCCTGGCTATTATCAACAGTGCTGTGATGAACATTGGGATACACGTGTCTCTTTCAATTCTGGTTTCCTCAGTATGTATGCCCAGCAGTGGGATTGCTGAATCATAAGGCAGGTCTATTTCCAGTTTTTTAAGGAATCTCCACACTGTTCTCCATAGTGGCTGGACTAGTTTGCATTCCCACCAACAGTGTAAGAGGGTTCCCTTTTCTCCACACCCTCTCCAGCAT
>NW_011494835.1:7506575-7506721 GCF_000754665.1 Bison bison bison | reverse complement strand
AGTCTTTGTCTTTTGGTTGGGGCATTCAACCCATTTACGTTTAAGGTAACTATTGATAAGTATGATCCCGTTGCCATTTACTTTATTGTTTTGGGTTTGAATTTATACACCGTTTTTGTGTTTCCTGTCTAGAGAATATCCTTTAG
>NW_011494835.1:7506256-7506475 GCF_000754665.1 Bison bison bison | reverse complement strand
TTGGAAAGTTGTACTTTTCTAAGAATTTGTCCATTTCTTCCACGTTGTCCATTTTATTGCCATATAATTATGGATAGTAGTCTCTTATGATCCTTTGTATTTCTGTGTTGTCTCTTGTGATCCCTCCATTTTCATTTCTAATTTTATTGATTTGATTTTTCTGCCTTTGTTTCTTGATGAGTCTGGCTAATGGTTTGTCAATTTTATTTATCCTTTCAA
>NW_011494835.1:7503053-7506156 GCF_000754665.1 Bison bison bison | reverse complement strand
TCCACATGTTGGAATTTTTAATAGTTTTTCTCCTGTAATTGAGATCTAATCTTACTGCATTGTGGTCAGAAAAGATGCTTGGAATGATTTCAATTTTTTTGAATTTACCAAGGCTAGATTTATGGCCCAGGATGTGGTCTCTCCTGGAGAAGATTCCATGTGCGCTTGAGAAAAAGGTGAAATTCATTTTTTGGGGATGAAATGTCCTCTAGATATCAATTAGGTCTAATTGGTCTATTGTATCATTCAATGTTTGTGTTTCTTTGTTAATTTTCTGTTTAGTTGATCTATCCATAGGTGTGAGTGGGGTATTAAAGTCTCCCACTATTATTGTGTTATTGTTAATTTCTCCTTTCATACTTGTTAGCATTTGCCTTACATATTGTGGTGCTCCCGTGTTGGGGCATATATATTTATAATTGTTATATCTTCTTCTTGGATTGATCCTTTGATCATTATGTAGTGACCGTCTTTGTCTCTTTTACAGCCTTTGTTTTAAAGTCTATTTTATCTGATAAGAGTATTGCTACTCCTGCTTTCTTTTGGTCCCTATTTGCATGGAAAATCTTTTTCCAGCCCTTCACTTTCAGTCTGTATGTGTCCCCTGTTTTGAGGTGGGTCTCTTGTAGACAGCATATGTAGGGGTCTTGTTTTTGTATCCATTCAGCCAGTCTTTGTCTTTTGGTTGGGGCATTCAACCCATTTACGTTTAAGGTAACTATTGATAAGTATGATCCCGTTGCCATTTACTTTATTGTTTTGGGTTTGAATTTATACACCATTTTTGTGTTGCCTGTCTAGAGAATATCCTTTAGTATTTGTTGGAGAGCTGGTTTGGTGGTGCTGAATTCTCTCAGCTTTTGCTTGTCTGAGAAGCTTTTGATTTCTCCTTCATATTTGAATGAGATCCTTGCTGGGTACAATAATCTGGGCTGTAGTTTATTTTCTTTCATCACTTTAAGTATGTCTTGCCATTCTCTCCTGGCTTGAAGAGTTTCTATTGAAAGATCAGCTGTTATCCTTATGGGAATTCCCTTGTGTGTTATTTGTTGCTTTTCCCTTGCTGCTTTTAATATTTGTTCTTTGTGTTTGATCTTTGTTAATTTGATTAATATGTGTCTTGGGGTGTTTCACTTTGGGTTTATCCTGTTTGGGACTCTCTGTGTTTCTTGGACTTGAGTGATTATTTCCTTCCCCATTTTAGGGAAGTTTTGAGCTATTATCTCCTCAAGTATTTTCTCATGGTCTTTCTTTTTGTCTTCTTCTTCTGGGACTCCTATAATTCAAATGTTGTAGCGTTTAATATTGTCCTGGAGGTCTCTGAGATTGTCCTCATTTCTTTTAATTCATTTTTATTTTATCCTCTCTGATTCATTTATTTCTACCATTCTATCTTCTAATTCACGAATCCTATCTTCTGCCTCTGTTATTCTACTATTTTTTGCCTCCAGAGTGTTTTTGATCTCATTTATTGCATTATTCATTATATATTGACTTTTTTATTTCTTCTAGGTCCTTGTTAAACCTTTCTTGCATCTTCTCAATCCTTGTCTCCAGGCTATTTATCTGTGATTCCATTTTGATTTCAAGATTTTGGATCAATTTCACTATCATTATTCGGAATTCTTTATCAGGTAGATTCCCTATCTCTTCCTCTTTTGCTTAGTTTGGTGGGCATTTATCCTATTCCTTTATCTGCTGGGTATTCCTCTGTCTCTTCATCTTGTTTAAATTGCTGAGTTTGGGGTGTCCTTTCTGTATTCTGGCAGTTTGTGGAGTTCTCTTTATTGTGGCCTTTCCTCACTGTGTGTGAGTTTGTACAGGTGGCTTGTCAAGGTTTCTTGGTTAGGGAAGCTTGTGTCAGTGTTCTGGTGGGTGTAGCTGGATTTCTTCTCTCTGGAGTGCAATGAAGTGTCCAGTAATGAGTTATGAGATGTCTATGGTTTTGGGGTGACTTTGGGCAGCCTGTATCTTGGAGCTCAGGGCTGTGTTCCTGTGTTGCTGGAGAATTTGCTTGGTATGTCTTGCCCTGGAACTTGTTGACTCTTGTGTGGTGCTTGGTTTCAGTGTATGTATGGAGGCGTTTGATGAGCTCCTGTCAATTAATGATCCCTGGAGTCAGGAGTTCCCTGGAGTCAGGGTTTGGACTTAAGCCTCCTGCTTCCAGTTATCAGTCTTATTTTTACAGTAGTTTCAAAACTTCTCCTTCTATATAGCACCATTAATAAAACATCTACGTTGAAGATGAAAAGTTTCTGCACCGTGTGAGTCACTCAGAGAGGTTCATAGCATTACATGGAGAAGAGAAGAGGGAGGAGGGAGTTAGAGGTGACCCGAATGAGATGAGGTGGAATCAATAGAGGAGAGAGTGGGTTAGCCAGTAATCACTTCCTTATGTGCACTCCACAACTGGACCACTCAGAGATTTTCACGGAGTTATACAGAGAAGAGAAGAAGGAGGAAGGAGACAGAGGTGGCCAGGAGGATAAAAGGGGGAAATGAAAGGAGGGAGACAGATCCAGCCAGTAATCAGTTCCCTAAGTGTTCTCCACCATCTGGAACACACAGAAATTCAGAGTTGGGTAGAGTAGAGAGGGGTTAGGGAGGAGACACAGGCGACCCGGTGCAGAAAAAGGAGAGTCCAAAGGGAGAGAGAGCAGTCAAGCCAGTAATCTCGCTCCCTAGTGAAAAATGGGTATTCAAGATTGGGGTCTTAGGTACAAAATTGGTAACAAATACATAAAAGCAAAAATTAAAAATCTAGAGTAGAGTTTGGAATTTAAAAAATACAATGTTAAAGAAAAGAAGAAGGAAAGGAAAGAGAGCAAACAGAAACAAAAACAAACAAAGTTGCAAAAAGTATAAAGAAAATATAGGTACAAAATTGATAACAAATACCAAAAAGCAAAAGTTAAACATCTAGAGTAGAGTTTGGAATTTCAAAAATACAATGTTAAAGAAAAGAAGAAGAAAAAGAAAGAGAGAAAAAAACAAACAAAAACAAACAAAGTTCCAAAAATTATAAAGAAAATGTAGGTACAAAATTGATAACAAATACCAAAAAGCATAAATTAAAAATCCAGAGTAGAGTTTGGAATTTCAG
>NW_011494835.1:7499852-7502532 GCF_000754665.1 Bison bison bison | reverse complement strand
CTCCCGGGTCCAAGCTGCTCAGGTTCAGGCACTCGGGTAGTCCTCAGAGGCGCAGACTCGGTTGGGCCTGCGTTTTGTGCCCTTCCCAGGTCCAAGCAGCTCAGGCGATGAGGTGTTTGGTGAGCATGGTTGCTGCGACTTATCGCCTCCCCGCCACTCAGTTATCTAGGTGTACAACCGGCGCACCTTCTCAGGCGGATGTTGACCGTCCAGACCCCCAAGAAGTTTTAGTTAGCAAAAAAAGCCTGCTTACAGTTTTTTTAGATAATGTCTCTCTGGGGCTGCGATTGCTCCCTTCCGGTTCTGGCTGCCTGTCACTGGAGGGGGAAGGTCTGCAGCCGGCTATCTCTGTTCAGTCCTTTGTTCCGTGTGCGGGCCTGGCAGTGTCTTAGGTTAGGGCTGGCTTTTTGCGTGGTAGATATCCCAGTCTGGTTTGCTAGCCCAAATTATTTTGCTCAGATAGCACTCGGGTTATTCAGGCCAGATCCTTACTCTAAGCTATGCAGCCTGCACCGTGCCTCCCTGCCCAGCCCCCGCTTGCTAGTGGCGTGTGCAGGCGTCTGCGCTGCTTCTCCGCTGGGGGAGTTAACGTAGGGCTCGCAATCTGCAGGTTTTAATTGTTTATTTATTTTTCCTCCCTGTTATGTTGCCCTCTGTGCTTCCAAGGCTCAGCACAGATTCGGCAGCGAGAAGGTTTCCTGGTGTTTGGAAACTTCTCTCTTTTTAAGACTCCCTTCCGTCCCTCCCTCTTTTGTTTCTTTTTTTGTCTTTTATATTTTTTCCTACCTCCTTTTGAAGACTTGGGCTGCTTTTCTGGGTGCCTGATGTCCTCTGCCGGCATTCAGAAGTTGTTTTGTGGAATGTACTCAGCGTTTAAATGTTCTTTTGATGAATTTGTTGGGGAGAAAGTGTTCTCCCCGTCTTACTCCTCCGCCATCTTAGCTCCTCCTTCCAGAAAGCCTCCTGATGTTAGTAATAAACCTTTTCATACCCTCTTGGCCTCATTGGTGACATGTGACGTGATCAGTGACATATGTGACATCATCAGTGCACATTTGAACAGATTTTAAGTGAGAGATCCACATTCCTAAAAACAGATTGCTCACTAGGACTTTTAGGACTTTACAAAATTCTTTGCTCCTGATGCTGCCTATGGCTCTGTCACCAACAAAGATCCTGTTTCTCAGGTTTAGGGAAAAATACCTATGGCACATTAAGCCAGGGGTTAGCACTATAGAGCCAGCATTGCTGTAGAGGAGGCCCTAAACCCTGGCAATGCTGATATGAGACTCTCTGGAGGAAGAAACTAAATATAAATAGAGAGGATTTCCTCCAAGTGTGGCTGGTAACTACCCTAAAAATACAACTATTTGACCCAGCTGTAAATACAAAACTACTGAAAACTTTATAAAATAGAAAAACAAACAAAAGAAGCTTTTGTGTTTCTATAATATAGGTTCTAAATTAATATCTGCTGAGATACAACAATTGACAAATTTTCATGAACTTAATATTAGGGTATAGTTATAATTGGGGATCCTTCTACATTTAAACCAAGAGATTTGACTAAATTTAAGTAAAAGGCTCTCTATACTCTTAGGGGAGTGACCAAATATAAAACAGAGGAAAATTAGGTATTCCTTATCTTAATGATCAGAACTATTGCCTTATTTAAATTTCCCATGGTCATATAGCATCCTTGTCCTAAAATATCTCCTAGTGGTTATGCACATTCTGGCCCAACAAGTAATAAAACAAATCGCTGGCACTTAAAATTGGCTTTCAAAAATAACCCCTCACCCCAGTTAAAATAGTTGATACAGCACAACATAAATTAAAATAGGGATTTTAAGGATTGAAACCCATTATTCAAGACCTAATTAAAGAAGCGATGGTTATCTCCACTCTCTCTCCATTTAACAGCCCAATTTGGCCTGTTCTCAAATCTGAGAGGAATGATTGGCTCCTTATGATGGACCACCACAGCTTTAATGTTGTGGGCATACTGGTAAGGACCCTGAAAGTGAAAGTATTAGTCACTCAGTCTTGTCCAACTCTTTGGGACCCTGTGGATTGTAGCCTGCCAGGCTCCTCTTTCCATGGAATTCTCCAGGCAAGAATACTGGAATGGGGATACTGGAATACTGACCCAGGGATCAGACCTCTGCACTGCAGGCAGGTTCCTTACCATCTGAGCCATTAGAGAATCCCCATTGAGGCCCCTATACCAATATTATTGAAATGAATTATTATTTTCTGCAAAGAGTTTTTATAGTTACAGCTCTTACATTTAGTTCCTTGACCCATTTTGATTCAAAATGGATCATATGGGAGGAGATAGGGATCTAACTTTATTTTTTTGCATGTGAGTATCATCATGTCAGCATTATTTGTTGAAAACAAATTCTTTGCCAACTGAATGGTCCTGGCACCCTTGTCAAAAATCAATTTATCACAAATGTATGAATCATAGATAATAAACTAGGGAAATTAATTGTAGGGCT
This sequence comes from Bison bison bison, assembly GCF_000754665.1. Classification (NCBI taxonomy): domain Eukaryota; kingdom Metazoa; phylum Chordata; class Mammalia; order Artiodactyla; family Bovidae; genus Bison; species Bison bison. The sequence goes on along the minus strand of NW_011494835.1, from coordinate 7,500,028 downwards.
CAATTCCTCTTCCTTTCACTCCAAATACTCTTTCATTGCCTAATGTTCTGTCTTAAAACCATTGTCATATACAGATGTGAAAGATATATATGTTATATATATATAATACATGTATGTGTATATATTATACAATTTATATTTTATATACAAATATTATACATACTTTTTTTTTTCAG
>NW_011494835.1:7487686-7499708 GCF_000754665.1 Bison bison bison | reverse complement strand
AACTGTAGGCACAATATTGTACAGACTTCTAGACCCTTTTCATCTTTTGTAACTGAAACTTTATACACATTGAACACCAACTCCCTGTTTCCCCTTCCCATAGTCTCTGGCAACTGCTATTCCATTTTCTTCTTCTATGAGTTTGACTACCTTGCTGCTGCTGCTAAGTCGCTTCAGTCGTGTCCGACTCTGTGCGGCCCCATAGAGGGCAGCCCACCAGGCTCCCCCTTCCTTGGGATTCTCCAGGCAAGAACACTGGAGTGGGTTGCCATTTCCTTCTCCAATGCATGAAAGTGAAAAGTGAAAGTGAAGTCACTCAGTCCTATCCAACTCTTAGTGACCTTAGATACCTCATAAAAGGGGAATCATGCAGTTGTCTGTGACTGACTTATTTCAACTTAGAATAATGTCCTTCAGGTTTATCCAAGTTATCACATATGGCAAGATTTCCTTCCTTTATAAGGTTTCTTAGTATACCATTGAATGCATATACCAGGTTTCTTTATTTCAAACATTCCAGTGTAACAATGGGGAGGGGATTAATGTTTTTTTTCCCTTACATTTTATATGACTGATTGTTGTTGTTGTTTAGCTGCTAAGTCATATCTGGCTGTTCTGCAAACCCATGGACTGTAGCCTACCTGGATCCTCTGTCTATGGGCAAGAATACTGGAGTGGGTTGTCATTTCCTTATGCAGGAGATCTTCCTGACCCAGAGATCAAACCTGTATCTCCAGTATTGGCAGGCAGATTCTTTACCACTGAGCCACAAGGGAAGCCCCATATGACTGATTACTGATGATAAAAAGAAAAATTCTGCACTTAAATAAAATTTAAGATCTTGTATAGTAGAGGGGAAAATGTAATAAAGGAGAAACAAAATTTTTGTTGATATATTTTGGCCACACTGAAAAACATGTGGGATCTTTCCCTGACCATGCTCCCTGCATTGGAAGCACAGAGTCTTAACCACTGGACCTCCAGCGAAGTCCAAATGAAATTCTCTTTTGATTGAATTTGTTTGGGGACCTTCAGCTCTATGGATGTCCATATCTCTCTTCAGATTTGGGAATTTTTTAACCATTATTTCTTTAATTATACTTTCTTCCTCTTTTTCTCTGTTCTCTTTATGATAATATCATAATGAAATACTATTTTTCCTGATGTTGTCCCATAATTCACATAAGCTTTCTTCACTCCTTTGAGTTGGATTGAATTATCTCTATCTGCATTCCCTTATAGCTTGCTGAGCTTCCTTCAAATAATTTTTTTGTCAGGATATTTGCATATCTCCCTTTCTTTGAGGTTCTCTACTGAAAAATTATTGTGTTCCTTTGGTAATGTCATGTTTTCTTGGTTTTTCATGTTCTTCAAAGTCTTGTATTGTTGTTTTCCCCTTCGAAAAAGCAGTAACTTCCCCCACTCTTTACCAGCAGGCTTTGGATTCACCTGTTAGTCCAGCTAGGGATTCTGAGGCTTTCTCAGACGTCTCTATTGATGCACCTGCTACGCAGTTTTTGTTCCCTCTTGGGAGAGGGGCATTCTTAAGATTGTATCCCTTCTCTCAGTCCTGCAAAAGCAGACCAGATGTGGAGGGCCCCTCATTTGTTTCCCAAGGACAGTGCCCCAAACTGCTCATGTTTGTGAGCCTTCAGTCCATCTTGCAGAGTTAGGGCAGCTTTCTGCACTTGCTCATTAGCTGTCTGCAGAGGCTTGCTCTTTCTGGCCATGGATGGACAGAGAGGGTAAAGGGCATCAGGGAGGAATTTGGAGTGTTGGGGATGACAGTCGGTCAGCTGGGGTTCATAGATGAGGCACCCCAGTGGCTCATCAGTAGAATTCCTGACAGAGTCCATGAAACGGTTAGTAGAAAGAACAGTGAAGTGTTTAGTAGAGTTTCTTTGATGACCTCAGCCCTGGCTGCTATATTCCAGCCTCTCCCAGTCCTTTCATCTGCAGACTACATCAGTAATCTGGGTTAGGTGAGAAAGAACTGGGCCTCTTGGGAACTGTCTCACATGTTGGGGAAACTGGACACTCACTCCCAAGCTCTCACTTTTCCCTTTGGGAGAAATTGTCTGTCACAGGGTCTTTCCTAGAACCAAACCATGCTGCCTCAAGGGAAGAGTAATGCAGACAAAGGGAAATGTTCTATTTCCCCTCTTCAGTGTGTCTGTTCTTAGGATTTTTTGATCTAAAAATGTGCTGGAATTTCTTTGCTGGACTCAGACTCCCACAAAGGTAGTCTCAACCCTGCGTGGCTACCAAAATCAGTGTTCTGTGGGAGGATGATGGTTAAAATGTTCTAGGCAATGGCAACCCACTCCAGTACTCTTGCCTGGAAAATCCATGGACAGAGGAGCCTGGTAGGCTGCAGTCCATGGGGTCGTTAAGAGTCGGACACGACTAAGCGACTTCACTTTCACTTTTCTCTTTCATGCATTGGAGAAGGAAATGGCAACCCACTCCAGTATTCTTGCCTGGAGAATCCCAGGGACAGGAAGCCTGGTGGGCTGCCGACTATGGGGTCGCATAGAGTCGGACACGACTGAAGCGACTTAGCATTAGCATTAACATTCTGCCATCTAATTGATGTCACTCCCAGACAAATCTCTTTTCTGAGCTTAACAGTCCTACTTATTTTTTTAGTAGTTGTCCTAGGGTTTGCAATATACATTTACAGCTAATACAAGTCCATTTTAAAATAACAGTATACTGATTCATGGGTAGTGAGTACCTTGTAATAACCAAATGATCCTAATTCTTCCCTTGTTTCCTTTGTATCAGTGCTGTCATTTATTTCTTTTATACACAAGCATATAATGTATATATACAAACACACATAATTGAATACATTTTTGCTACTATTATTTTGAACAAACTATTGTCTCCTATTTCATTTTAGAAAAAGTAAAATGAAAGATTTTACTTTTCCTTTACTTCTTCATTCTCTGATGCTGTTTTCTTTACACAGATCTGAGCTGCTGCTGCTGCTGCTGCTGCTGCTAAGTTGCTTCAGTCGTGTCCGACTCTGTGCGACCCCATACATGGCAGCCCACCAGGCTCCCCCATCCCTGGGATTCTCCAGGCATGAATACTGGAGTGGGTTGCCATTTCCTTCTCCAAAGCAGGAAAGTGAAAGTGAAAGTGAAGTCGCTCAGTCATGTCTGACTCTTAGCAACCCCATGGACTGCAGCCCACCAGGCTCCTCCATCCATGAGATTTTCCAGGCAAGAGTACTGGAGTGGGGTGCCATTGCTAGACCTATATAATTTTCCTTATTTCAAAAGAACTTCTTTTAGCATGTCTTGCAAGGCAGGTGTCCTGACAATAAATTCCATCAGTTTTTTGTTTATCTGAGAAAGTTTTTATTTTCCTTCCAGCCTTTTCTGTGGATGTCTTTTCTTTGAACTTGTGTATGTAAAGTGCTAATTAGAGGGATTTGCCAGTTTCTTTTTTCAGGAGCTTGTTGTATCTTGTTTCCTCTGTAGTCTATGTAGCTGTGCAGGTTCTCTGATTCTGCAGTAGCAAGCCACTCTGTTCTCCCTGGTCCACTAGGCAGCTCCCCTATCAGGGCCCTGAATCAGGCCAGAGGGATTGCAGTCTTGGACCCTCCTCTGAAATGCCTACTCCTGGATGCACACTCTGTTCCTCACCTTCTCTCTCACTCTGAGTGAGATGAGACAAAAATTGGTCCATCTGGCAGGCTACTCTCAGAAAGTTGGTATGATGGTGCACACTCCACTCCTTTCCCTTCCTCCTGAGGGAGACTTTTCTGGTTGTGCACCTTCTCCCCATTGAGCAAAGCTGTGAAGTCAAAGTGTTTGTCACTCAATTGTGTCTGACTCTTTGTGACCCCATGGACTGTAGCCTGCCAGCCTCTTCTGTCCATTGAATTCTCCAGGCAAGAATACTGGAGTGGGTTGCCATTCCCTTCTCCAGGGGATCTTCCCAACCCAGGGCCTGAACCTGGGTCTCCTGCATTGAAGGCAGATTCTTTACCATCTAAGCCACCAGGGAAGCCTGAGCAAAGTTGTGTTGGCACTTTCAGCTGCCTGCCACTTTTCCAGTGTCTCTGTAGACCCCCAGATCGACACATTGTGCTGATTCATCACCCCCTTATTGAGGGGTGAGGAGAGACAGAAATTAGTCCTTCAGGCAGCTCTCAGAAAATAAAAAATGTAGGTGGCATGTTCCTCTCATTTCTTTCCCTCCCTCCCAGAGAAGTCTCAGGGTGAGCTGTTTATCCCAGATAGGCAAAACTGTGCCAACTAGGCCTTCCAGTTTTCTATTGTGCTCAGCTGCCTCTGAGCCTCCAGCCTACGGTGGTTCTGCCAACAGTGAAAAGTGGGGTAAGACAAAAATCAGGGCTCTGAAAATGTGGTGTTGACTCTGAAAAGAAGGGTTCACTCTCTCTTTTCTACCAAAAAGTTGCAGGTTGGGGCCTTTCTCCCTTGACACTGAGCTATGTTAGCTTGGGGGTGGAGCTGATACAGGCAAAGTGATGCTGCTTTTCTTACCCTTTTCAGTGTAGCTGTTCTTGGTTTTGTGTTTGCTTGTGGTATGGCAACTTCTTCAGTGGAATCTTGAATTCACATAAAGATGTTTGGGTTTATGTGAAAGTGCAAGTGTTAGTCGAGTCCGACCCCATGGACTGCAGCCCACCAGGCTCTTCTATCCATTGAATTCTCCAGGCAATAATACTGGAGTGAGTTGCCATTCCCTTCTCCAAGGGATCTTCCCAACCCAGGAATTAAACCCAGGTCTCCTGCATTGCAGGCAGATTTGTTACCATCTCAGCTACTGGGTTATATCATTACTAAAGTGGTGTTTCTGCAGGGAAAGGAGGACTAGGACTTCCTATTCAGCCATCTTGCTGCTTTTACTCTCTGGGATTAGTTTTTCATCAGTAATCCCAGGGTTTATTTTCAGTTTTATGCTGCAGGTAATATGTAATTAGGTAGAATGGTCTTCAGATTTTGCCTTGGTGTCTAGTAAGATACTTTTACACAGGTAATATATGAGATGTTATGGAAAATGTGTTAGTGATTTAAAAATACTATTTTTTAATGTATAAAACTGAATTTTTGCTGTTTAGATGGTTACATAGGAGACAATATAAGAAGCACTTGATAAAGTTCTTGTAAGTAGTGCTCAAAAGAGCATTCATAATTTAAAAATATACAGCTACATAAGATTAATTCAATGTATAGTCACACTTGATATTGATACCCTTTCTCTGTTTCTAAAACCAATAATCAGTAGCATTGAATAGTTTGGTTGCCTGAAATGCAAAACCAGTGCCCAAACCAATCATTTCCACCAGCCTCTGATGGGTGAGCATTTTGAAGTTCAAAGGCTCGGGCCAATCCTTCTCCTGGGAAACTTTCTCCTCCTTCATTTCAGGTGCTGATGAGCCCAGTGGAAGCAAATGCTCTGAACTTGAAGATGTTGGCTGGGCACATTCTCCTATGTTCACTGGTGTACATGTGGAACATGTGACCCAAGCACTCAGAAGTTACATTGTTCAAATTGTTTTGCTGGATGAACCTGTATCATCAGCAAAACCACCACCACTTTGACTGATCTGGCATTGTTAGTTCATTGTATAGAGAATGTCTCTGAAACACTCAGGCATGCCCAACAATAGCTCTGCAGTGTGTGGATAATTCACCATTTTTATACCTGTACTTTCCTGTCAAGTAATACATACTGTGAACATTCTTGTGCCACAAAAATGTTAAGAATCTTCCTCTGAAAATAAATCAACTACTTCCATCCAATCCATTTACCAAAAGGGAATTTATTTTTCTGCAGTAACATGTAAGCATACAGTAACATAACTAAAAAGAAGGTATACTCTCTGTACCATCAAAGAGGAAACATGAGAATATTGTTAGTTGAGCAAGAAGAGGAAATGAAAGGTGATTATAAGTTTGAATTGATTCATAAGATTAATAAAATTATTTAAATACCACAATTCCATATAGTGAATCTATCCATTAGCTTTTAAGATTATAGTGGCCCATGATCACACAGCCATCTCTGCTATTTTAAAGTTAACCTTGGCAAATAGATTTCAGTAGAAATAAAATTTGTAATTATTAAAAACTTGATCTTTATGTAAATTTTCTTCTTGAAGATCATGGAAAACTATACCCAAGAGTGACACCAATATCCACGGCGTCGGATAGGCACCAATTATGTTTTGTTTGCTGTATCCTCTATATCTATTTGAGTGTGTGTACACACACCACACACACATACACACACACACACATATAAAAAACAGCTATGTGAGCACATGTGCATGCACGCTCAGTTTCTCAGTCATGTCCATCTCTTTGTGACCCTATGGACTCTCGCACACCAGGCTTCTCTGTCCACGGGATTTTCCAGGCAAGAATACTGGAGAGGGTATTTAGCACATAAAAGGTGCTAAGGTAATCTAGTTTAGTGCTAGAAGCACAGACTTGGGAAATGGAAAGACCTGCGTTTGCAACCCATTTCTGCTGTTAACTAATTGCTGACCTTGAACAGTATTTAATTTTCCAGAGCTTCTGTTTGTTCACATGTAGAATAAGGAAAACTTACATCGTAAGGCTTTTGTCAGGATAACTGGAGGGGCCTATAAAGCACTTAGCATACTGTCTGAAACCTCAAAGCATCCAATACATGGAAGCTACTATAAATATTGAATGAAGCTCTTCTGTAGATAGTACATGCTTCTAGGGACTTAGAAATTTATTATATTTTTCCATAGAGAAAAGACTTCCTAATCATACGGATTGGAAATGGGGAAGAAGGATGATTCGAGTTACTGTTATAAGTTCCCTCTCTTGTTCAGAGAATAGTAAAGATAGTTGATAAGTACTTATATTAAAATGTTTAGTATAACTTCTAAACTATTAGACAAAAGGAAATGGTGTGAAGTACTCAAAAAGAAGAAAGGGAATAGCATAGAGTACACAACATAGAAAGAAAGCATAAAAATGAGGAAGAAATAAAATCAGGTATATCAGTAATTATAGTAAGTGTAAATAGATTTGTCAGTAATTCAGTCAGACCTTTCTTGTAGCTTGCTGTACCAGGCATGTGCTAGGCCCAGTATGTAGACTGGTAAGTAAAAGCAATGTGATGAGGATGCAACCTCTCTGCATCTCTTGTATTGCCTTTCCTGCGCATTCATTTCATTCTTAGCTCAGTTGTTTTTCCTTCCTGGAGCTGCTCAGAAGTGTTCTACCAACTTAGCAACCCTGGCAGAAATAGCGGAGCTCTGTCTCAGAGCTCCAGTGGAACTCCTTCAACAGAGTCTCAGGAGCCTGGCTCATGCCAGAAATCAGACTGGCATGAAAAAGAATCTAAAAGAGTGGAAAAGAATCTAAAATAGTGGGTATACATATATGTATATCTGATTCATACCATATGGAGAGGAATATGTTAGTTCAGATGTCCACTGACAGATGAATGGATAAAGAAGATGTGGCTCATACTGACAATGGATTGTTACCCAGCCATAAAAAAGAATGAAATAATGGGATTTGCAGTGACATGGATGGACTTGGAGATTATCATACAGAGTGAAGTGAGTCAGACAAAGACAAATATTGTATGATATCCTTTATATGGAGAATCTAAAAAAATGGTACAAATGAGTTTATTTATAAAACAGAAAAAGAAACTTGTAGAAACATGTAGAAAACAAACTTACGGTTACCAAGGAGGAAAAGGGATAAGGGCATAAATTGACACACTACTATAAATAGGGGCTTCCCCGATGGCTCAGATGGTAAAGCATCTGCCTGCAATGCGGGAGACTCAGGTTCAATCCCTGGGTCAGGAAGATCCCCTGGAGAAGGAAATGGCAACCCACTCCAGTACTCTTGCCTGGAAAATTCCATGGACTGAGGACCCTGGTAGGCTACAGTCCATGGGGTTGCAAAGAGTTGGACACAACTGAGCAACTTCACTTTGACTATATATAAAATAGATTACAAGAACCTACTGTGTAGCAGAGGGAACTACTCAGTACTCAGTGATGACTTATATGGGAAAAGAATCTAAAACAGTGGGTATACATATATGTATATCTGATTCAATCTAAAAGAGTGGATATATGTGTATGTATACCTGATTAACTTTTCTGTATAGTAGAAGCTAGCACAACATTGTAAAAACTACTCCAATAAAGATTATTTAAAAAATAAAGACCAACTGGTGCTTCTGCCAATTTGAATGGCAAGTAGATCCCAGGTTGGCTCAAACTTCAAACATCTGCAACACTTGTACTCTAATTAATATCTGCTAATATGACAAGTAGTGAAGTAAAATTTGATAATTGCTGTGGTGTTGATGTTCAGTTGGTAACTCATGTCTGACTCTTTGTGACTCCATAGACTGTAGCATGCCAGGTTTCCCTGATAATTTCTAAATTTAACTTCAAAAGAAAAAACCAGAAGTTAAACATTAGGTACATGCTGTGGACATCTGTAGTGCCTGAACCTTCAGTAATAGGTTCTTTAGCACAGAATCCACTTCCTGGAGCTCTAGACCTCTCCCAGACTTCTATGCCCTCTCCAATCTTGATATAGCTGGATTTAGAAAATAGGTTCAGAATAGTTTCCATTATAATTTGAAGTCATTGTTAATATTTTCATATCACTAATGAAGCTGATAAGAGGTATGAAGTCATTCTGATTTAAAATTTTTATTTATTTACTTATTAATTTATTGTCATGATGTGCTTTTTTCTGAAAGATTTTTTAAGAAAATCTTTCTGCTTTGATGTTCTGAAATGTCATAATAATTCATTTGTGAGTATTTTTTCATTAATTGTTTTTGGTACTTGATGAGGGGTTTTTTTTAGTGTGCAAAGAGAAGTATTCTATATTTTCAGATCTTGAAAATTTTCTATTTCTTTCATCATTTCCTTTTTGCTTCTTCTCTGTTTAAATTTCAAGTACTTGTATGTCTGATATTATGTTTTTCTCCTCCTAGCTTTTTTTCCTGTTATAATTTCTGCGGGTATTTTTGTCTTCTCTTTTTTTTTTTGAAAGGTTTTCTTCTTAAAGCCTTACATTATTTTTATTTTTAAATAAAAATTAGTTTTATTTTAAAATAAAAATTAGTTTTTTTTTGTTTCTCTTTTTTTATTATTATTTTTTTTTACTTTACAATATTGTATTGGTTTTGCCATACATCAACATGCATCTGCCACAGGTGTACACGTGTTCCCCATCCTGAACCCCCCTCCCACCTCCCTCCTCATACCATCCCTCTGGGTCATCCCAGTGCACGAATCCCAAGCTTCCTGTATCCTACATTGAACCTGGACTGGTGATTCGTTTCTTAAATGATATTATACATGTTGTAATGCCATGCTCCCAAATCATCCTCCCTCCCTCACACAGAGTCCAAAAGACTGTTCTATACATCTGTGTCTCTTTTGCTGTCTCGCATACAGGGTTGTCATTACCATCTTTCTAAATTCCATATATATGTGTTAGTATACTGTATTGGTATTTTTCTTTCTGGCTTACTACACTCTGTATAATATGCTCCAGTTTCATCCACCTCATTAGAACTGATTCAAATGTATTCTTTTTGATGGCTGAGTAATACTCCATTGTGTATATGTACCACTGCTTTCTTATCCATTCATCTGCTGATGGACATCTAGGTTGCTTCCATGTCCTGGCTATTATAAACAGTGCTGCGATGAACATTGGGGTACACGTGTCTCTTTCAATTCTGGTTTCCTCACTGTGTATATGCCCAGCAGTGGGATTGCTGGGTCATATGGCAGTTCTATTTCCAGTTTTTTAAGGAATCTCCACACTGTTCTCCATAGTGGCTGGACTAGTTTGCATTCCCACTAACAGTGTAAGAGAGTTCCCTTTTCTCCACACCCTTTCCAGCACTTATTGCCTGTAGACTTTTGGATTGCAGCCATTCTGACTGGCGTGAAATGGTACCTCATTGTGGTTTTGATTTGCATTTCTCTGATAATGAGTGATGTTGAGCATCTTTTCATGTGTTTGTTAGCCATCTGTATGTCTCCTTTGGAGAAATGTCTATTTAGTTCTTTGGCCCATTTTTTGGTTGGGTCATTTATTTTTATGGAATTGAGCTGCAGGAGTTGCGTGTATATTTTTGAGATTAGTTGTTTGTCAGTTGCTTCATTTGCTGTTATTTTCTCCCATTCTGAAGGCTGTCTTTTCACCTTGCTTATAGTTTCCTTTGTTGTGCAGAAGCTTTTAATTTTAATTAGGTCCCATTTGTTTATTTTTCTTTTATTTCCAATATTCTGGGAGGTGGGTCATAGAGGATCCTGCTGTGATGTATGTCGGAGAGTGTTTTGCCTATGTTCTCCTCTAGGAGTTGTATAGTTTCTGGTCTTATGTTTAGATATTTAATCCATTTTGAGTTTATTTTTGTGTATGGTGTTAGAAAGTGTTCTAGTTTCATTCTTTTACAAGTGGTTGACCAGTTTTCCCAGAACCACTTGTTAAAGAGATTGTCTTTTCTCCATTGTATATCCTTGCCTCCTTTGTCAAAGATAAGGTGTCCATAGGTGCGTGGGTTTACCTCTGGGCTTTCTATTTTGTTCCGTTGATCTATATTTCTGTCTGTGCCAGTACCATACTGTCTTGATGACTGTGGCTTTGTAGTAGAGCCTGAAGTCAGGCAGGTTGATTCCTCTAGTTCCATTCATCTTTCTCAAGATTGCTTTGGTTATTCGAGGTTTTTTGTATTTCCATGCAAATTGTGAAATTATTTGTTCTAGCTCTGTGAAAAATACTGTTGGTAGCTTGATAGGGATTGCATTGAATCTATAGATTGCTTTGGGTAGTATACTCATTTTCACTATATTGATTCTTCCAATCCATGAACATGGTGTATTTCTCCATCTATTAGTGTCCTCTTTGATTTCTTTCATCAGTGTTTTATAGTTTTCTATATATAGGTCTTTAGTTTCTTTAGGTAGATATATTCCTAAGCATTTTATTTTTTTCGTTGCAATGGTGAATGGAATTCTATCCTTAATTTCTCTTTCTATTTTCTCATTATTAGTGTATAGGAATGCAAGGGATTTCTGTGTGTTGATTTTGTATCCTGCAACTTTACTATATTCATTGATTTGCTCTAGTAATTTTCTGGTGGAGTCTTTAGGTTTTCTATGTAGAGGATCATGTCAGCTGCAAACAGTGAGTTTTACTTCTTTTCCAATTTGGATTCCTTTTATTTCTTTTTCTGCTCTGATTGCTGTGGCCAAAACTTCCAAAACTATGTTGAATAGTAGTGGTGAGAGTGGGCACCCTTGTCTTGTTCCTGACTTTAGGGGAAATGCTTTCTATTTTTCACCATTGAGGATAATGTTTGCTGTGGGTTTGTCATATATAGCTTTTATTATGTTGAGGTATGTTCCTTCTATTCCTGCTTTCTGGAGAGTTCTTATCATAAATGGATGTTGAATTTTCTCAAAGGCTTTCTCTGCATCTATTGAGATAATCATATGGCTTTTATTTTTCAATTTGTTAATGTGGTGTATTACATTGATTGATTTGCGGATATTGAAGAATCCTTGCATCCCTGGGATAAAGCCCACTTGGTCATGGTGTATGATCTTTTTAATATGTTGTTGGATTCTGATTGCTAGAATTTTGTTAAGGATTTTTGCACCTATGTTCATCAGTGATATTGGCCTGTAGTTTTCTTTTTTTGTGGCATCTTTGTCAGGTTTTGCTATTAGGGTAATGGTGGCCTCATAGAATGAGTTTGGAAGTTTACCTTTCTCTGCAATTTTCTGGAAGAGTTTGAGTAGGATAGGTGTTAGCTCTTCTCTAAACTTTTGGTAGAATTCAGCTGTGAAGCTGTCTGGACCTGGGCTTTTGTTTGCTGGAAGATTTCTGATTACAGTTTCAATTTCCGGGCTTGTGATGGGTCTATTAAGTTATCTATTTCTTCCTGGTTCAGTTTTTGGAAAGTTTGTACTTTTTCTAAGTAATTTGTCCATTTTCTT
>NW_011494835.1:7484574-7487586 GCF_000754665.1 Bison bison bison | reverse complement strand
AGGTTCTTTATTTGACTTTTTTTTTGTTTCTTGAGGTATGCCTGTATTGCTGTGAACTTTCCCCTTAGCACTGCTTTTACAGTGTCCCATAGGTTTTGGGTTGTTGTGTTTTCATTTTCATTCGTTTTTATGCAAATTTTGATTTCTTTTTTGATTTCTTCTGTGATTTGTTGGTCATTCAGCAGCGTGTTGTTCAGCCTCCACATGTTGGAATTTTTAATAGTTTTTCCTCCTGTAATTGAGATCTAATCTTACTGCATTGTGGTCAGAAAAGATGCTTGGAATGATTTCAATTTTTTTGAATTTACCAAGGCTCGATTTATGGCCCAGGATGTGATCTATCCTGGAGAAGGTTCCATGTGCGCTTGAGAAAAAGGTGAAATTCATTGTTTTGGGATGAAATGTCCTCTAGATATCAATTAGGTCTAACTGGTCTATTGTATCGTTTAAAGTTTGTGTTTCTTTGTTAATTTTCTGTTTAGTTGATCTATCCGTAGGTGTGAATGGGGTATTAAAGTCTCCCACTATTGTGTTATTGTTAATTTCCCCTTTCATACTTGTTAACATTTGTCTTACATATTGTGGTGCTCCTATGTTGGGTGCATATATATTTGTAATTGTTATATCGTCTTCTTGGATTTATCCTTTGATCATTATGTAGTATCCTTCTTTGTCTCTTTTACAGCCTTTGTTTTAAAGTCTATTTTATCTGATATGAGTACTGCTACTCCTGCTTTCTTTTGATCTCTATTTGCATGGAAAATCTTTTTCCAGGCCTTCACTTTCAGTCTGTATGTGTCCCCTGTTTTGAGGTGGGTCTCTTGTAGGCAGCATATGTAGCGGTCTTGTTTTTGTATCCATTCAGCCAGTCTTTGTCTTTTGGTTGAGGCATTCAACCCATTTACGTTTAAGGTAATTATTGATAAGTATGATCCCATTGCCATTTGCTTTATTGTTTTGGGTTTGAGTTTATACACCGTTTTTGTGTCTCTTGTCTAGAGAATATCCTTTAGCATTTGTTGGAGAGCTGGTTTGGTGGTGCTGAATTCTCTCAGCTTTTGCTTGTCTGTAAAGCTTTTGATTTCTCCTTCATATTTGAATGAGATCTTTGCTGGGTACAGTAATCTGGGCTGTAGGTTATTTTCTTTCATCACTTTAAATATGTCTTGCCATTCCCTCCTGGCCTGAAGAGTTTCTATTGAAAGATCAGCTGTTATCCTTATGGGAATCTCCTTATGTGTTACTTGTTGTTTTTTCCTTGCTGCTTTTAATATTTGTTCTTTGTTAATTTGATTAATATGTGTCTTGGGGTGTTTTGCCTTGGGTTTATCCTGTTTGGGACTCTCTGGGTTTCTTGGACTTGGGTGATTATTTCCTTCCCCATTTTAGGGAAGTTTTCAGCTATTATCTCCTCATGTATTTTCTCATGGTCTTTCTTTTTGTCTTCTTCTTCTGGGACTCCTATGATTCGAATGTCGTAGCATTTAATATTGTCCTGGAGGTCTCTGAGATTGTCCTCATTTCTTTTAATTCGTTTTTCTTTTTTCCTCTCTGATTGATTTATTTCTACCAGTCTATCTTCTATTTCATTAATCCTATCTTCTGCCTCCGTTATTCTACTATTTGCTGCCTCCAGAATGTTTTTGATCTCATTTATTGCATTATTCACTATATATTGACTCTTTTTAATTTCTTTTAGGTCCTTGTTAAACCTTTCTTGCATTTTCTTAATCCTTGCCTCCAGGCTCTTTATCTATGATTCCAGTTTTATTTCAAGATTTTGGATCATTTTCACTATCATTATTTGGAATTCTTTATCAGGTAGATTCCCTATCTCTTCCTCTTTTGTTTGGTTTGGTGGGCATTTATCCTGTTCCTCTACCTGTTGGGTATTCCTCTGTCTCTTCATCTTGTTTAAATTGCTGAGTTTGGGGTGGCCTTTCTGTATTCTGGCAGTTTGTGGAGTTCTCTTTATTTTGGAGTTTCATCACTGTGGGTAGGGTTGTATCGGTGGCTTGTCAAGGTTTCTTGGTTAGGGAAGCTTGTGTCGGTGTTCTGGTGGGTGTAGCTGGATTTCTTCTCTCTGGAGTGCAATGAAGTGTCTAGTAACAAGTTATGAGATGTCAATGGTTTCGGAGTAACTTTGGGCAGCCTGTATATTGAAGCTCAGAGCTGTGTTCCTGTGTTGCTGGAGAATTTGCGTGGTATGTCTTGCTCTGGAACTTGTTGGCCCTTGGGTGGTGCTTGGTTTCAGTGTAGGTATGGAGGCGTTTGATAAGCTCCTGTTGCTTAATGTTCCCTGGAGTCAGGTGTTCTATGATGTTCTCAGGATTTGGACTTAAGCCTCCTGCTTGTGGTTTTCAGTCTTATTTTTACAGTAGTCTCAAGACTTCTCCTTCTATAAAGCACCTTTGATAAAACATCTAGGTTAAAGATGAAATGTTTCTCCACAGTGAGGGACACCCAGAGAGGTTCACAGAGTTACATGGAGAAGAGAAGAGGGAGGAGGGAGTTAGAGGTGACCTGAATGAGATGAAGTGGAATCAAAAGAGGAGAGAGCAAGCTAGCCAGTAATCACTTCCTTATGTGCACTCCACAGTCTGGACCACTCAGAGATGTTCATGGAGTTATACAGAGAAGAGAAGAGGGAGGAAGGAGACAGACCTGGGCAGGAGGATAAAAGGGGGGAATGAAAAGGAGAGAGACAGATCCAGCCAGTAATCAGTTCCTTAAGTGTCCTCCACTGTCTGGAATACACAGAGATTCAGAGAATTGGGTAGAGAAGAGAAGGGGGAGGGAGGAGACAGAGGCGACCTAGTGGAGAGAAAGTCCAAAGGGGGAGAGAGCAGTCAAGCTAGTAATCTCGCTGCCAAGTAAAAATAGGTACTGAAGACTGGGTTCTTAAGGGTACAAAATTGATAACAAATACCAAAAAGCAAAGATTAAAATTCTAGAGTAGAGGTTGGATTTTCAAAAATACAATATTAAAGAAAAGAAGAAAAAGAAAAAAAA